>NW_025091172.1:0-176252 GCF_016509475.1 Prionailurus bengalensis
CATGGTGGGGGGAACACGTAGGTGGCTCAGTCAGTTCAGCGTCCAACTTCAGCTCATGAGTCATGATCTCCCGGTTTGTGGGTTTGAGCCCCACATTGAGCTCTGTGTTGACAGCTCGGAGCTGGAGCCTACTTTGGATTCTGTGTCTCCCTCTGTCTATGCCCCTACCCTGTTTGCACTCTCTCTCTCTCGCTCCAAAATAAATAAACTTTAAAAAAATAAAAAAATACCTTAAAAAGCATGGGGGGAGAAGAGGAAAAAAGGTAAAAAATATAAGACATGACCAATCAATCAAGCATGAGCTTAAGACAAGGAAGAAAAGGAGAAATGTGAGCCAAGTAAGGTAAGTGGAAACAACATACATTTTTCAACAGGTACGTAAGTAGGACTGGGAATAAACTATGAGCAATAGTCTCTTTTAAACCTTTTAAAGATATATATATATATAGATATATAGATATATATATACATATACATATATATATAATGTATACGTAAAACAGAGGCTTTGATTCACAGTATATCCCTAATAATACTGACTTTTATCACTCTACAGTTATCTGGTTATAAATACTGTAATAAAGAATTTAAGTTTTTTCACGATAAAATAAATTGTTCAATTGCTGGCATCTATCGCTTCCTAAAAGCTATCAACTCTTACTAGACTAACAAAAGAACAGAAAAAGAGAGGTTCCTAACACATCAACTTTCACTATGGAGAAAGAATTGGGAATGAGAATTCTAGGAAGTAATGTGAACCTTCAAAGGACGTATGTAATGGGACACAGATGGGGTTGAAAAAACAAAGGCTGAGGACCTTTTCTCTGCAATTCTAAGCTCACAATGGGAGGAGACTAAAGATATATGGTAACCTTCTTTCGTATGTAACTCCTGATTTTCTCAATAGAATCGCTTTGCGTTTATACGTATTAAACACTAAACGGAATATAAACTGAAGCCTTACTTTTTAAATTCACATATTTAATTGTGATACATCATGCGTATTTCATTACTTTTCAAATTCCATTCTACGGAATTCCATTTCCCTACTCATTTTTTTCACATTCAAAACCTATGACATTGCTTCTTCCAAGCAAGACTTCATTCTAGGAGCTCCAGGAGTCAAACAAGTATGTTTCCTAACCTCCAGTAGCTTATAATGATTTAGGGGCTTTGAAATGAATATTTAAATAAATAGCAGATGTCTGAAACTTTAAATTTTAGAATCTGACACAAGGACTAGGAGGGGATATTTTTAAAAGCTAGAATATGAAAGATTTCTGAAATTAGAAACTTGACAACTTGGCTAAGAAGAGCCTCTGCTCATAGGGCTACTCTTCTCAGCAAAATATGTATTCTTCAGGGAGATGCACAATTTTCACTTACTCTTCATGGAGTTATTTAAAAATACAGGGGAACACCTTTGTAAGGTAAATGTTGAGAAATAATGCAAACATCTAAATTTCTACATTTTCTAATATTATTTTAGTCTAAATATAGAACAAAGGATAGAGACCAAGGAAAATCCTGTATCTCACCAGAATAAAACTTGCCCGGGGCGGGGGCCACGTACAATAGATACTTGGATCCAATAAGATTTCGTTTAGGCATGAGTATTATCAGTCATGTTACTATCACGGTAAGAATCCTTATCCTTAACCAAATGTCGCATTTCCTCCATTATGGGAAAGATTTTCCCAATATAATTTTACCGTCATTATATATTTTCCAGCCCATTCTTTTCTCAGCCTCCACCTCTAGGATTTACCAAAGTAAAACAAAACAAAACAAAACAAAAAATTCAACACGTCATGTATCTGTCAAGGGGTTTGTTCTTGCTAACTTTCCATTACACACATAAAATGATGATACAGGCTACTGTTAAATTTTAAGAGTAAATACTGGAGAAAACTAAATTCAGAGCAGGAAGTGAGTTTCACAGGTGGGTACTTTACCTTGGTACCGAAATCTAAGCCTTGGCTAGGTGATGTAGGCCATGAATCATCAGGACCAGGTTTGTCGGAAAGCCTTTAGAGCAAAAATATACAACAAAAACATGTTCATTTATTTAAACACAAAATTTCAAAAATTAAGGGAAAGCTCAGCTATCTGTTTATTCAATGAAGTTTCTTGGTATAATTAAAAGTTGGCCTCTGGTTTTTTCATTAAGTTTTATTTTCATTCCAGTAATAGGAACATCCAGTGATGTATTAGTTTAATATAGTGTTTCACCAACTCCATACTCACCCCGTGCTCATCATGACAAGGGCACTTCTTCATCCCCATCACCTCCTTCACCCCTCCCACCACTCAGCTCCTCTCTGGAAACCATCTGTTTGGTCTCGGCAATTAAGAGCCTGTTTCTTGGTTTGTCTCTCCCCTTTTGTTCCTCCTTTTGCTCACTCGTTGTTTCTTAAGTGCTACATGAGTAAAATCAGATGGTATTTGTCTTTCCCTGACTTTGCTTACCATACTACTCTCAGACTGAATCCAGGTGAGCAAATGGCAAGATTTCATTGTTTTATGGTTGAGTAATATTCCAGAGTGTGTGTGTTGTGTATGCATATACATATACACACACAAACATAAATATAGGACTTCTTCTTCGTTCACTCATTTGTCAATGGACCCTTGCGCTGGGTATTGGAAATAATGCTGCAATAAACACAGGGGTGCGTGTGTCCCATGGAATTCGTGTTTTTGTATTCTCTTGGGTAGTATCCAGTAGTGCAATTACTGGATCATAGGATACTTCTGTTTTTAAGTTTTGGAGGAACCTCCATACTGTTTTCCACAGGGGCTTCACCCATTTGCATTTCCACCATCAGTGCAAGAGGGTTCCTTTGTCTCCACATCCTCGCAGACACTTGCTTCTTGTGTCCTGGAGTTTAGCCATTCTGACAGGTGTGACGTGGTATCTCGTTGTAGTTTTGGGGAGCATCTTTTCATGTGTCTGTTGACCATCTGTATGTTGTCTTTGGAAAAATGTCTGGTCATGTCTTCTGCTCATTTTTAAACTGGGCTTTTTTGGAGGGGGGGGGATGTTGACTTGTATCAATTTTTTATACATTGTGGATACTAACCCTTTACTGGATTTGCAAAATATTTGCAAACATGTTCTCCCATCCCAGAGGTTGCCTTTTAGTTTTGACGGTTTCCTTCACTGTGCAAAAGCTTTGCAGGTTGATGTAGTCACCATAGTTTGTTCTTGCTTTGTTTCCCTTGGCTCAGGAGACAGAACTAGTAAAATGTTGCTACAGCCACAGTCAGAGAAATGACGGCCTGTGCTCTCTTTAAGGATATTTTATGGTTTCAGGTCTCACACTTACGTCTTTAATTCCTTTTGAGTTTCTTTGTGTGTATGGTAAAGAAATTGCTCCAGGTTCATTCTTTGCATGTGGCTTGTCCACTCTTCCCAACACCATTTGGTGAAGAGACGGCCTTTTCCCCACTGCATAGTCTTTCCTGTTTGTGGAAGATGAACTGACCATACAGTGGTGGATTTAGTTCTGGGTTTTCGGTTCTAGTCCATTGAGCTATGTGGCTACTTTTTACGCCAGTACCCACCATACTGTTTGGATTACTACAGCTTTGGGATAAAATTGAAATCTGAGATTGTGATACCTCCAGGTTTCCTCTTTTGCAATATTGCTTTGGCCATTCAAGGCCTTTTGTGGTTCTATACAACGTTTAGGATTGTTTGTCTAGCTCTGTGACAAATGCTGTTGGTACACTGACAGGGATTGCATTACATCTGTAGATTGCTTTGGGTAGTGTAGACACTTTCAAAATAAGTATTCTTCCCATCTATGAGCATCGGATGTCTTTCTCTTTCCGTCACCTTCAATTTCTTTCATCAGTGTTTTACGGATTCCAGAGTGCAGGTCTTTCAAAATTTGGACCCCGTTTTAAAAAAGCTTTCAGTTCTCTATTTTGCCTCCACCTCTCCTAACCTGTGAAATCTCCAGGAAAGACCCAGTCTGAGTTTCCATGACCAAGGGTGACAGGCAGGGAATTCTCTGAAATGGTTGAAAATTAAATCTATAAACGTTACCACAATGACTTCTCACCTCACATCTGTCAGAATGGCTCCATTTCAACACACAGGAAACAATAAGGGTTGCTCAGGGTGTGGAGAAAAAACAACCCTTGTGCACCAGTCATGCAATGTAAATTGGTATCGCCACAGTGAAAGCCAGAGTGGACGGGCCTCAACAAATTAAAAATACAAATACCATAGGATCCAGTAATTCCACTAGTGGGTATTTATTTACCCAAGGGAAATGGAAATACTAATTTGAAAAGATATATGCACTCCTATCATTATTGCAGCATTATTTACAATAGACAAGCTATGGAAGCAACCCAAGTGTCCACCAGTACATGAACAGACCACACACACACAAACGCATACACACACGCATACACACATACACACACACACAAACACACACAGACACACAATGGAATATTATGCAGCTATAAAACAGAATGAGATCTTGCCACGTGTAACATCATGGATATACCTTGACGTAGGAGGCTAAGTGAAATAAGTCAGAGAAAGACAAATCCTATATGATTTCACTTCTTTGTAGAATCTAAAAAGGGGAACAAATGAACAAACAGAGAAAAAGCAGAAACAGGCCCATAAATGCAGAGAATTGACTGTTGCCAGAAGAGCGGGCCAGTGGGGGGATGGACAAAATGGGTGACGGGGAGAGGGAAGTTCAGGGTTCCAATTATAGAATGAATAAATCACAAGGCTCAAAGGTACAGCATAGGGAATCTAGTCAGTGGTATCGTAATAGCATCATACATTAACAGATGGGAGCTACGCTTATGGCGAGCATCGTGGAACATCTAGAGATGTTGCATCACATATTACATTGTGTGTCAGGTAGACCTCCATTTAATAGACCAAATTTAAGGTTTCTATGTTATGAGTGGAAGTACTAACTAGAGATTAAAAGATTAAAAATTCCAAAGGCCAACTTTGTTCCTACACTGCTCTTGCCTTATTTAGGTCCATAATAACTAACAAGACCTTCCACGCCTTCAGGGAGAGACACTGTGATCAAAATGGTCCTGGTAGTTGTGCCTCTATTTCTCTATACGCTGCCTGAATATTTTCTTCCCGATGAGCTCCCACTGCTATATCACTCTTCGGCATGGTTCAGTGGCATTCTCCAACCTTTCAATCTTTAGCCTATGAAGGCACAGACTCGTACAAGAATGGGCTCAAATGACCGAGGGTAGGAGCCATGTCCTGCTCCCGGAGAACATGCTAATTGAGAGTCTCAGTCATCCACACAGTCTCCTCAACATAGGCATGTTATCACCTATCCAGATGAAGCTCCCTAACTGATTTGACAAGTCAGTCCTACCCCTGCCCAGCCCTCCAGGTACATGGGAAGGGCATCAAAGATTTAGGAAAAGAGGTGGAGTGAGGAGACAGCTTGCCTTGGGCCATACATCTCTGTTGTTCAGAATCTCCACCCCCCACCCCAATTCCTTCAGAGGATCTAAGCCATCCTCCCTCAGTTGGGGTGGAAGTAGATGATATCATAGTTCTATTTGCTGTAAACAGACTCTTCCCAGCAGCTCAAATGATTTTTAATCTCTCTCATCAGAAAATCTGAAGTATGCTCGCACCTTCAATGAACCCAACACACACAAAACCATAAACCTGGTCGGGACCCTCTTGAACACTCTAGTTGAATATGCCTTTCTAAACAACTCCACTAATCCTGGGTCCTTCATTCCTGTCTTTCACCTTTATCTCACTTGGCATAAACCCCCATATTCTGATGTCTCTTCTAAAACTCTTATTCCTATCCAACTCAGTGTTGTTCTTCTTGAAACCTGCTCTCTTCTGTTAATTTGATTCTTACTCTCCTTCATTGTGTTCATTAGACCCACTCTCCAGCTTTGTATTATTAAAACATTTCCCTGCACAATGAAGACAAAAAACAAAGAAGGAAAGGAAAGAAAGAAACCAAGAAAAGAACCCGAATTGAAATCTCATTTCTGTCACGTATCATATCCAAACAGGTCACTTCAATCTCTTTTGTGTTTCAAATTCTCCATGGAAACAACCATTGGGCAAGGAGGTTAAACAGAGGTTGAAGTACCAGAGGGTATTTTGATGAATTAATCTCTGAGGTTCCCTAAATCGTGAGATTCTAAGTGCTTTTGATTTGGCCTCTGGAAAAATGGAGAGTCCTTCGCTAGCAGAAGTGGAAAAATTAATGGAAAAAAAAATACCAAGAAAACCAGAGAAGAAAGTAAAAAGGCAAAAACACAGTACAGAAAAGTCATGGGGAAACACATCTCCAAACAAAGAAAAAGCTGCCTAGAACTAGTCAAGGGTACTAACCCAAAGGGAAACCAGACTGGGAACTTAGGCAACAGAGAATCATACAGCAAAATCCTCGAAAGAGAGGCTGAATTTAATTAACGTAACATGGTCTACAACTAGATATCCTTCCCTTACAGAAAAATCATTTGGCTCAAAAGAGGAGATATCACCACATCTAAGGTGCTGCTTGACAAGATCTTGCTTATTATGTAAAAGCCGTGACACCATGGCCATAGCTGACATCCACCCTAAAATCTCTGATGGCAAAAACAAGGGACTAGTTACCACTGCACTAATGACTTTTGTTAGCACTAGTGGTCAAATATATAAGAGCAAATGCTTGGACTAACCTGGATTCTTAAGAAAACCCTAAATTAGAGTTCCGACATCATTACCTTTGACATTCTGAATTGATCTGCACTAGGATCTGTATCTTCATCTCAGAGCTGCTGAGGAACCAGAGAATGGATGTGGAAGCTTCACGGGCTGATGGGCAAA
This sequence comes from Prionailurus bengalensis, assembly GCF_016509475.1. Lineage (NCBI taxonomy): Eukaryota > Metazoa > Chordata > Mammalia > Carnivora > Felidae > Prionailurus > Prionailurus bengalensis. The sequence continues at coordinate 6,857 of NW_025091172.1, forward strand.
CCCCTCAGCTACCCATTAACTATGGAATCATGGGGCGAGTAATCCACCTCCCTGAACCGCATTTGCCAAAGAAATAAAACGTAGGCTACAATAACACAGCTACTTTGCATAGCTATGCGGTGACTATACAACTGAACAGATGTTACCCATAAGAAATAGTGTCTAGTCCAGGGTAGAACACTCAACAACTCCTTTTGTTCTCTGCATTCCCTTAGGAAACACATAATTTTCACTTCATTCATTTCCTTTCCTTTCCTTTCAATTTCCATTTCATTTCATTTCATTCCTTTATACTTTGAGAGTGAGTGCACACAGAAAGAGGGGAAGATATCCCATGGAGCCTGTCAGCACAAAACCCAACGTGGGGCTTGAACTCACAAACCTGAGTGGAAATCAAGAGTCACACCCTTAACCGACTGAGCTCCCCAGGTGCCCCAACAAATGTCATCTTTACAAATCCATAAAAATCCTACCTGGTTATAGAGTCTTCCTCAGCATTCTTATCTCCTCCTAGAGAAGAAAGCAAAATACATGTTAAATCAACAATCGAAAAATAGAGGAAATTACAAGTGTATGGCTTATGATTGGTTAAAAAGTATGCCTTTGGGACCACACCTGGAAACCACACTACACTGAATGGTAATTATACGATTGGTAGGGTTCAAGCACTAAGAAATCTTACTTTCTCCTCTATTAAGACCAAAAGCAAAAATAGGTTTTATTGGAATTTGACACCTACAGGTGAAGTGATGTTTACATTGACCATCACTGACCGACTCTAAGACACTGGAGGAAAATGGTATTGTTAGGAGAATGATTATCAGAGCTGACAATGTCAATCTGAAACTAGCACGATTTTTCTGGACTTACACTATTAGAGTAGTTAAAAGAGAGTATGTTTATTTTGCTGTAACATGACAGAACTTCCCCAGCCCTTCAGTAGAGACTGTTCAGTTTCAGGATGAAACACCCCCTCACAAAGTGGGCTCTATAGCTATTGTCCTTTGCAGCATGGCCACACCATAGCAAGCACACTCTCCCTGACCTTATTTCCAATGGCAAGGTAAGTAAGAAGGATTTGGCATTCCACTTTGATAAAGTTCTAATCTCTTGGGACTGTCTCCTTCCATTGCTAGAGAGTCCATCTACACCCACCGCACATCACAGAGGAGGATGATCCCAATGTGAGTGCTATGTAATGGTTCACGATGTCATTTTTCTCAACCCTCCCCATTAGGTGACACACATCTAGAGAAATCATGCTTTTTTTCATGGAAGGCATAGGTCATCAGATCCTCTACTGAAGAGCAACAAAACAAAACAAAGGGCAAAGAATGTCTTGAATGCCGACCTTCAATTACCAGGGAATTTTAACTTTCTAAACATTCAAAGATATCCATTGTATGATTCTAACTACATGACACTCTGGAAAGAGCAAGGCTATGGAGGTAAGGGTTGGGGTGAATGTAGGGATAAAGGGGTACAGCACAGAGGACGTTTAAGGCAGTGAAACTCTTTCACACGATACCACAAAGGTGGACTCACATCATTACACATTTGTGAAAACTCATAGAATCTAGAACACCAAGGATGAACACTAATGCAAATTAGAGACTTGGCCTCAAAATGAAGAGTTAGTGTCCATATAAAACGCACCACTGTTCTCAGGGTACCTGGGTGGCTCAGTTGGTTCAGCGTCCAACTCTGGATCTGAGCTCAGGTCATGATCTCACAGTTCATGGGATCAAGTCCTGCATCAGGCTCTGTGCTGACAGCACAGGATTCTTTCTCCCCTCTCCCTCTGCCCCTTGGCTGCTCACACACATGCATGCTCTCTCGCTCAAAACTAAACCAAGGAACTGAAAAAAATATACTAGTACAAACGGACCACTGTCATGCAAAAGGTTGACAACAGGGGAGGGTAGGCATGTACGGGGATATGGTATGTGGAGACTCTCTGTACTTCCTATTATATTTTGCTGTGAACTTAAAACTTCTGTAAAGAATAAGACTTATTAAATGTATAAAACAACACCAACAACAAAACATGGTATCCATTGAAGCCTCTCTTAGCGTATATTAACGCACGATACAGTCACCTTGAAAATTAAGATAGAGATCAAAGTAACACAGTAGGGGGACTGTCTCCCATAAGAAGTATATGAAAATACATAAAGCAAAATGCAAAAATACAAAAGTTATTTGTATACTTAGGCAAGAAAACAATTGGTGAATATGATCAAATATTATAACTATAAACAGGGATTCAGCACTATAGGAATCAAACCTGCGTTTTCCTTAAAATTAAGAGATTTTACTCTAATTTTAAGTCGAAAATCATTATGCTTATCATATCTAAGAATCATAATGAGGGGCGCCTGGGTGGCGCAGTCGGTTAAGCGTCCGACTTCAGCCAGGTCACGATCTCGCAGTCTGTGAGTTCGAGCCCCACGTCAGACTCTGGGCTGATGGCTCAGAGCCTGGAGCTTGTTTCCGATTCTGTGTCTCCCTCTCTCTTTGCCCCTTGCCTGTTCATGCTCTGTCTCTCTCTGTCCCAAAAATAAAAAATAAACGTTGAAAAAAAAATTAAAAAAAAAAAAAAGAATCATAATGAAAGCTTAGCCACATAAAAAAAGATTATAATGACCTAATATTGCCCTAGTAATTTTTGTGCAAATACCGACTTCATATGGATGATGAAACTGAAACCATTACCATGGTAACCATCATATTACTTGCTAGTGCAATAAACTCTTAAGACAGCACCAAAAATTAAGTCAGGGCTATTAATTCCTATGCAGAACAGGTTTCATCCAGCGGGCCACAGAGGGCTACCCTCAGAACATCCTACTTGAATGACTGGCCCTTGGTGGTTCCCTGGGATCTTGGATTTCAGGAGGATTCCCACCATTCCCTAGCTGGTTAAGAGTCGCTCACTCTGCCTAAGTGCTGGTACAATCAATGTGCTTCAGGCCGCACACTTGATTTCCTTCTGGAAACCTGGAATTTGGGGACATGCTAAGGAGAAGATGGCTATGTGATTAGCATTTCATGAAACCTCCGGCACTGAGTATCCATAAGCCTCGTACTGACCGACAACATTTCACTTGTGCTGTCCTAATTTCATGCTGGAGGAATTTAGCACATCCTACTAACTCCACAGAGAAAGGATTCCTGGAAGCCTGCGCTTGGTCTCCTCTGGCCTTCACCCCATGCACGATATTGCTCGGTGCAGATTGGCCTTTCCAGCCTGTCCCCATACCAAACCACAGGCACGAGTACAAGTATATGCCGAGGTCTGTGAGCTCTTCTAGTCAATAATCAAATCTGGGTGTCGTTAGGGTGCCTCCAACACAACTGAGTTATACGAAATTTCTATTATTTGGGTTGATGTCTTACACGTGGTTACAGTCAGAAGGTTATGTCACAGAATACCTTTCCTGGAAACTCTTTCTCTTGGTATTTGCCTTGAAAAGTCCTACATTCCTATATATCCATTTGAAGAATGGTTTAAAAGGAATAGATGAAATCTTGATGTCAGAAAGCGTGCAACAAGCAACAATCCTATTTTACTCAGAAAAAAAAAAGAGAATCCTGGTGGTTGCCACTATGTTCTACCATATACAAGTTCCTCTCAAATATGAAAAATCAGTTAACTTTCTCCCACACACTAGGACTTAGTTCATTTTTTCTGGCAGATAGGAATCAAGAGAAGTAACAGGGATTGTTCTAGAAAAAACAGAACTATCAGACCCAGTATAAAAACATACTACTGATTATAGTTTTTTGTTTGTTTGTTTCCTTTCCTTCATTTCTTAGAAAATTAAAAAATAGTTCACCTATTAAAGGCAGTCATTGCCAAGATAATCAAAAGTCATAATTACTGTGTCCTCATTCCCCCTGCTCTCCTCTGTTCATCTGATAAAGTCCTACTCATTCTTCACGTCCAATTTAAATGCCTGCACACAACCTGGAAACCTCGGAATCTTCTGAGAGTTCTCTCTCACCCCCTAACTTTTTAGAGTCAGGAATCACAAATTCGTATTAAGTATACTGTTTCGGTCTCTGCTTTATCTTTCCCCTGCCAGCGCCCTAGTCAAACATGAGTTCTTAACTGATGATTTTCGCAGGGAAAAAAAAAGGCACCAAATATTATTCTTATTTCTTAAATGATTAAAACAAAGTTAACCAAAACAAATGAGAAAGACACAAGGCCCAGAAAGAAAAATTAATGGAATAAATTGAACCCCCTGACGTTTTCAATCTACACAGCTGAAAGTTTCATAATGGCCTAATACTAGGCTAAGGAAACAGGAGCTTCCTTTGCCTCCCAGTCTCTTTATGTGGTTTCCTATAACCTATCCTCCATATGAGGCTTCAGCAAACTACGGCCACAGGCCAAATCCTACCTGCCATCTGGTTCTGTAAACAGTGTTTTCTTGGGGCATAGTCCCATGTCTTCACTTGCATACTGCTATGGCTGCTTTCACACTACAAGGGCAGAGCTCAGAGACCACATCACCTAAAACATTCGCTGGCTCTTTAGGAAAAAGGCTTGGTGATCTGTATTTTATGCATCAACCGGAGTGTCCTAACTCAAATCTAATCTTATTAGTCTTCTGCCTCAAATCCTCCAAAATCCCTGCATCAAATACTGCTGGCTCCCTCCCTAAGAGCCATTGCACAGTCTTCATTCTTGCTAGAGAATCACAACTTTATTTGGATATTTATTGTCTCCATACACAGAGAAGGTGGCCTCACCCCGGCTTCAAAAAGAGAAAGGATTATTCTAAGCCAATCACAGAACCTGATTTACCAGGGACCCGTTGCGAATGAGTGTGTGACCTAACCTAGTCTTTAAGATGTTAGAGGAAGTCTGCTGCAAGCCTCTTCCTAGTGAAAAGAAACACCCAAAGGAAAGCAGTCCTTCCCACCCACTGGAAGTTGCCGTGCGAGAATGTGACACCTGGAGCCGTGGCTAATTAGCCACCCCGGAAAGGAGAAAGGAAAAGACCACCAGCTCCAAAACTGAACAAGAGACGACTGGCATCCTGATGACATCACTGAACCATCAAAACGTTTCTGGTTCCTGCTGTTTTAGTCACTGTTAGACGTCACCCATTACTTGCCGCTAAAAGCATTCCACCGAAGAAATTGCCCGAGGCCTATCGGGGAAGATCTACTCCTTCCTACAGCACTAAGAAACTTCCGTAAGCTTGTCTTCCCTAGGTATTCACCCCATTCCCAACCATTGTCCTAGCACACGTTTTCTACCAGCAAAACCCAGCTGCTCATAAATCCCGCTAAGGTCACTCGCACACCTTCGCCTCTGCACTGCTGTGTACCCCGCCAAGCACGTAATCGCGACAGTTTGCAAACACTGTCAAACACACAAATGTCGGCCCTTCTGCCTCTCTACCTGCCAAACTGAACGACTCACTCTGCACGCTTACCGTCGATTCTACCCAGTCCTTGAAAACTCGGATTCCTCACCGGGAGCTTACGGTACCTGGAACAAATGCCAACACAAAATAACAATGATCGCTACAAGCTCTACGAGACTCTGGCACCTAGTAAGCACTAAATAGAGTAAATAACACAAAGGACAGTGCTGAAAACAAACTCCTGGGGTGCAGAGCCTGGTTTGGGAACGTTTGTATTCTACAACAACAGGATAACACTTAGCAGCTAACAGGCACTGAAGAGTTACTTGTGAAGTGAACAAATGGACATGAATAAATTAAATTCCTCTGAAAATTCTTCTTAAAAACCACAGAAACTTTTCTGTTTCAAAAACCGCAGGGACAGCTCTCTTCTGTTATGAGCACCTTAATGATCCCAACGCTGTCTGCTCGATCTTTGGATCCATCTTTGGAAGCCCCCTCCCCCAGGATCGCGCCCCGAGCCCCCGCCCCCGCCTGCGGCACCCACCTCCTTCTTGACGGTGCGCAGCAGCCTCTGTCGAGGGTCCGCCTCTGTGGGACGAGACGAGGGGGCACACGGTCAGCCCCGCGCTGGGGACGGGGCCGGGGCCGGGGCTGCCGTCCCGCCGCCCGCTCGCCCTGCGCCCGCTTAGCTGCGGCGCCGGAGGCCATGGCCGCGCGCGCTGCGTTCCAAGCCCAGGCGGCGGCGGGGCCTGCTCTCTGGCCGCGCAGCGTCAGCCGCGTTCGGCGGGGCCGAGCGCCCGGTTACGTCAGGCCGCGCCGCGCCTCCGCCCGCGCCGCGCCTCCGGTGACCCGCCGCCGCGCTTCCGGTGGGGCGCCGCCGTCGCCGCCGCCGCGCTTCCGGTGAGGAGCCGCCGCCGCCGCCGCCGCGCTTCCGGTGAGGAGCCGCCGCCGCCGCCGCCGCGCTTCCGGTGAGGAGCCGCCGCCGCACATCCGGTGAGGAGCCACCGCCGCCGCCGCGGCCCGCTCCCGGTGAGGAGCCGCCGCCGCCGCCGCCGCGCTTCCGGTGAGGAGCCGCAGCCGCCGCACATCCGGTGAGGAGCCGCCGCGGCCCCGCTTCCGGTGACGACCCGGCGCCGCAGACGCCGCGCTTCCGGTGAGGAGCCGCCGCCGCCCGCCGCGCAGCCTGGCCCCTGGCGGGAAGGTCCTCGGGGCGTCGCACGCTCTGGGCCCCTACCACCAGCAGCCCCGCCTCCGCGGGAAGCCCCGCCTCCCACGCCCGGCGGCCCAGCTCCCACTCCCCCTCCTTTGGGCAGGGCGGAAATGCAGCGTTCAGGCCCAGAGCAGCTCCTGGCCGGGCTGCAGGGAAGTGGCCTGAGGCGGTGGAGCCTGTTACTGACACGCTCCAAGCCCCATGGTTCCCGTCTTTAAATGGATGTAATAGAGGCGCCTGGGTGGCTCAGTCGGTTGAGTGTCCGACTTCGGCTCAGGCCGTGATCTCACGGTTCGCGGGTTCGAGCCCCGCGTCGGGCTCTGTGCTGACTGCTGAGAGCCTGGAACCTGTTTCCCATTCTGTCTCCCTCTGTCTGTGCCCCGACTCCGCTTGTGCTTTGTCTGTCTCTAAAATAAACAAACATTAAAATATATGTGTATGTATCCAATGGATGTACTAGGACCACCTCTTTGGAACGATACCAGACGCAAACGAGATAGTGAATATAAAGCACTTAACAGAGACCTAGGAAAAAACACCCGCAACCATAAAAGCTGCCGTCATCATCATCATCATCAGTATTATTATTACTGAGTCCTCCAAGACACAGTGGCTCTCCACCCAGATTGGCCGGGCCTTGCGTGGCTCCCTCCCCCGCACGCAGGTCACTGGGAGAGTGGCAGAGAGGGATCCTTCCAGGACCCCAATAGGGCACTTGTCTGCCAGGACTGAGTCAGCCAAGACCCTTTGCGACCTACGCTCCTTCCACCAGGTTCCTGACCGCGTCCACCCAGACGGCACCTCGGGTTTACAAACGTTTATTGACACCTACCACAGGCCAGGTTACTGTACTGAGGATACGGGAGTGAGCAAGTTGGGCAAAAGCCTGCCCTCACAGGGCGTAGGAGGTAGACAGAAAAACAAATAAGCAGATGATGTGGGATGTTGGAAGTTTCTGGAGAAAACTGAAGTAGGCAAAGGAGACAGGTGTATTTTTGAAGTAGGGTGCTTGAGGGAGGCCCCATGAGGAGATGCCATTGAGCAAAGAGGAGAAGCGTAGATTGGGGGATTTCTGGAGGAAGAGCATTCCAGGCAAAGGGAACAGCAAGTGCAAAGGCCCTGAGGTAGCAGGGTGCCACTGGGTGGGACAACTAGCTAGGAGGCCAGTGGGGCTGGAGTGGCATGAACAAGAAGGATTGGCAGTCTTCCAAGGTCCTGTTAAGGCTTTGAAGTCCTGCCCTCGAGAGCCCCCCCGGGTTTCAGCCCTCCGGTCACTAGGACTGGGGACAGCTCAGAGCAGCCCTCTTGCTGAGGAGATTCAGAGCCCCTTGTCTCCATGTGTCAGTGTCCTAAGCCAGAGAAGAGGATTTTGACTAGCCGAGGGAAAAGAAAAGAAGCTGGAAGGATAATGGGCATTCCCCGAGTCCAAGGGGGGCCTGGAGGACTGGGCTGAAAGCAAGGTAGCCCCAGAAAGAGAGACCCTTGGGAATAGTCGCCTGGCAAGGACAGAGTGGTTAGGGTGCCACCACTCAGGGGGAAGGAGCTCCAGCTGTTGGAGGTTCCCGTTCCAAGGACGGAGCATCCTACTGGCCTGGCCTGAGACCTACGCCTGCTTCTTGCTGGGCAAGGGGAGCCTCAGCCACAATCCCACCACCCCACTATCTCCACCGAGAGTCCCCGGGGGGGCCCAGAGAATGCGACATGGTTGCTTGGTAACCAACACCCCCCCCCCATATACTAGAACCCTATATGGAGGACCTACTGTGTGCCAGCCACTGCATCAAGGGCTTTAGGGTTTGGGTTGCCTGCTTTCACCACAACACGGACATGAGCCCAAGCTTCACTTTTGGCCTGTTAATATTATCTCCTTCAATATATTACATTGTGAAAGGTGACATGAAATAGTCACTTATGTCAACAGGTTTTCCAACGGAGCCAGAGGCCAGGAAGGAGATGGGCCTTATGCACATCCTCACCGGTAGGAGAAGCACAAATGTTGGAACCGGGCCAAACACCTGCAGCTTGCTACAGTGAGAGACCCCGCTTAGTGATAGCCTTAGAAACCAGGTACGGTCACCAAGTTTACTTTCCTGCCACCAACACCAGTCTTGGTCATCAGAATTCGTAGTAAATGACTTATACAAGCATTCCCTCTTGTCTTCAAAAACCTCTTACTTTTATTCCCTGGATGGGGGTGGGGAGGGTAGAGGCACTCTTTTGGTTGCTGCCCACAGGTGTCTTTCCCAAACTGCAATTCTGAGACCCCAAATAAATAACCTTGCTTTTTATTTCAGCTCTGCCTCTTCTCTCAGTTGACAGCTTACATCCTGCATTTGCTAAGTAGGAATGCACAAATGCTTTCTTCACAGCTTCTAGGCCTCTGAATTTTGATACAATTTGAAACCTGTGGGGGTGGTGGGCGGAGGAATTCAAGCACAGCACAAAGCATCTTGATATATTGATCAACTGAATTCATCAGTTGTTAACTGCGATTCATCAACTGTTAACATTTGCTGCCTTAACTTGATGTTCTCTGCCTCCCTCTTTTTACAACAAATTGCACACATTGATTGTATACATCTTGATGAATTTTCTCCTATGCACTCCCCTGTGATACCATCACTATAACGAAGGTACTAAACATATTCATCACCTCCAGAAATGGGTGTGTGTTCTTTCGTGGCTATTTGTTTCTTTGGGTAGGAACGTGTAGCATGTGATCTCTCTCCTAGAAGCAGAGGCGTGGGAACAAGGTGTGGGAGGGAAACATGAAGGAAGCAGAGAGGGAGCACTTGATGTGATTTTATGCAAGGTGGTGTAGACGGCCATCCCTTTTATCCAGGTTTCTCCATCACTTTGCAGAGGCCTGCTAATTATTCCTCTTCTCATCCTTTCCCTCTCTGTGATCCTTTCTTCATTATCTTTGCACAGATTCTCGGCGCTTTCTTTTTGTCTTAATTAGGCTTCTTGGTGGTTTGGCCGCTTAGCTGCTATCTTGATTTCTTAAAGAACCACCTTAGTTTTTTCACCCTCCATTTTGCCAGCCTCTTCCATTAGGTTTATTTTGGTGTGTGATTGTGTTTTCTCATTTCAGGTGTAAATAAATCCATACATACATAAGTTCATGCAAGAATGTGTGTAGATCCAGTATATGTACAGACTGTATATCCAAATTGCATTTAGTCGTCTACCGCTTTTTGACTGTTTATCCCCAGTTTTCCAACTTAAATACCACCTTCTCTCCCACTGCCCTCCACTCCTTTTTTCTTTATTATTTTTTTTTTGGCCCAGAAAGAACACTGGCAGATTCCTGCATGTCATCAGGAAGGTAATGATAATCAGATCAACTCTGTGGCAGTTGGGGTTTTTTATAAGAGTTATAAGTCAGGGGCGCCTGGGTGGCTCAGTCAGTTGAGCGTCCGGCCACCAGCTCTTAGATGAACACTGGCAAGCCCATCCTCTGCCCAGTTGAATTGCCCATAATAACTGGGAGCCCGTTGCTTTGCCTGAGCCCACCTATGCAGTAAATGTTCAAGAGTTATGGGGGCGCCTGGGTGGCTCAGTCAGTTGAGCGTCCAACTTCAGCCAGGTCACGATCTCGCGGTCCGGGAGTTCGAGCCCCGCGTCGGGCTCCGGGCTGACGGCTCGGAGCCTGGAGCCTGTTTCCGATTCTGTGTCTCCCTCTCTCTCTGCCCCTCCCCCGTTCATGCTCTGTCTCTCTCTGTCCCAAAAATAAATAAACGTTGAAACAAAAAAAGAAAGAATAAAGCAAAGGAAACTTGCCTGAATTGTGGCACGACATCAAGAAGGGGAAATATTAAGATTAAGAATTATTTCTAATTTCCTACCTCAGAAGTCAAGTGCTTCTCAATTCTCGTGCTTCTTATACATTTTCACACATTTCCAAACTTGAGCTGAACAAAGGAAAGCAAACATGAAACTCATACAATGCCAATATTGAGAAGCGGTGGTTGTTTTTGACTTTGAGAGACATTGTTCTAAATGGACTATAAATTCTCTGAGTTCACACCTTTGTCAGCCACCAACAGATTTAAACCTCATACACTTTACTAGGATTACCAAGGGGTGGAAATGCTGTGAGATGGCTAATCAATAATAGTTTTGATGTGAATGTTGGTTTAGATAGAAGATGCAGGATAGGATTTATTGTAACATTATGGTCTCATTTCTGTTACATTCAGTAGCAGGAGTTTCAAAACAGAAACGTTGTTGTCCAATTTCCTGTGATTTTGCACACACTCCAGTTTGCTTCACAAATCCTTGAAAATACATATTTGCAATCACAGAGAGAAATATCTGGGGAGAAATGATGGTGTCCACGGAGTGAGCTTTTAGAGTACACTTCTCGAAACAATGATTGCTACATTTCATTCAAACATTTTCGATTTTAACAGGGCCCCTGGGTAGCTCAGTCAGTTAAGCATCCGACTTTGGCTCAGGTCATGATTTGTTGTTTTACACGTTCAAGCCCCACATCAGCTCTGTGCTGACAGCTCAGAGCCTGGAGCCTGCTTAGGATTCTGTGTTCTCCCTCTCTCTCTGCCCCTCCCCCACTCACACTCTGTCTGTCTGTCTGTCTGCCTCTCAAAAACAAGTAAACATTAAAAAAATTTTATGTTTGGGGCGCCTGGGTGGCTCAGTCAGTTGAGCATCCGACTTCGGCCCAGCTCACGATCCCGCGCCTCGTGAGTTTGAGCCGTGTGTTGGGCTCTGTGCTGACTGGCTCAGAGCCTGGAGCCTGCTTTGGATTTTGTGTCTCCCTCTCTCTCTCTGCCCCTCCCCTACTCTGTCTCTCTGTCTCCCAAAAATAAATAAACCTTAAAATTTTTTTTTAATTTTCCTTTTAAGTAATCTCTGCACCCATTTGGGGCTCATCCTCACGACTCCCAGATCAAGAGTCACACACTCCATGGATCGAGCCAGCCAGGCGAGCCCTCATTACTTTTTACAAAATCTAACTCTGAGAATATATTTATTGCATTCACACCAGTGGGGGCTGTGCCTAATTCCTTATAGATAGATAGATAGCGACCCTTTAACATTGGGTTCAAAGAGATTGGGAGGAATCCTCCTTTTTCTTAGAGAGACTTAATAGACATGGCTTAAGACAGGGTTTCTTAAACTGGGCTCTGTTGACATTTTGCGCAAGGTAAGTCTTGTGAGGAGCTGCAGGATGCCTTACAAAGTGTTTAGCTGCATCCCTGGCCTCAGCCTGCCAAATGCCAGCCGTGCCTTCCCCACTGTTGACACCTTAAATGTATCCAGAATTTGCCAGAGGTCCCCTGGGGGCCCAATTTCTCCCTGATCGGGGACCACCAGAAGCCAATATCATGTGTCCCAGAGAACTGGGAAGGTACTCTCTCCAGGTACAATAATCTAGTATGTACCTGAATTAAGTAACAGTAATATTGGACTAATGGGGCATTGAGAGGGAAACTCCAATGTAAGTCTGGAGGCCAGGATTCAAGGGGAAGTGAGGGGAGCGCTGAATTCTTTTAGTTAGTTTAAATGATTCCTATACGGTCATTAAATTAATTGGTTTCTCACATTTTAAAGGAGGTGGCCAAGGAGATAGCAAGATGGAGAATTTAGATGATTAAACCATTACTGAGTGCCTACCATCCAATCCATGCTTGGCAACACGGATGTGGTTTTGTCACACACTGACTCTGGGTCTGGAGATTCCAGGCAGAGATGTGATTCTCAGGACTCAGTCTGACAAAGTGGATTATTTCATTATGTTCCTAAAGTAGAGCCTAGGAGATCCTGAACGTACCGTCCACTCTATTGCTGTGCTGTGAATGATCTCTATCTCCACTCTCCTCTATGGTAGCAACCAGCTCTGAGCGGCTCTCGAGCCCTTGAAATGTGGTCGCGTTTCATGTGTCACAGTGGAAATCTTAACATTTTGGATGTATCGGATCAAAAATATATTACTCACATTAGCTTCACGGTTTTTGATTTTCCTTTTTCCAGTGTGTTTACTGGCAAAGCCAAAACTATGTATGTGCTTTGCATAATTTTTATCAGAGAACAGTGACCTAGAAGGTGGAGAATTGTGCCCTGTTGGAATCCTGAAAGTCACCCTTGTCCTGGGTTCATGTCTAGGCCAGGTAGTACATGCAGACAGAACGGGGGATCCTGCTAAGTCTGGGTCCTCCTTGCATCTCAGCTCAAAGCCCTGGACATTTTTTTCTTTTTTTGCGATGTAAATACATATCTTTATTACTTAATTTTATACATTTATAACATTTATATTAATTTAATACCTTCCCTATTGTTTTTCTGAGTAAAACATACATACAATGGCAGAGTCGAAAATCTTAAGATTTAGGACATATAAAATTAATAGAAGTCTGATTCTATCATTCAAAAAGAACACGATAACATTTCTGTTCACCTTTCCCATATTGACACAAGAAAATTTTACCTTAGTTTTAGTTGAAATTTTTCTTTTTATTTTCTTAATGTAAATATTATTTTAATTACTATTTTTCATTTTATGACTTTTTCTATATGTACCATCCCGGATTCTGAACTTCTAGACTAATTTGGTAGAGAAAAAAACATGTGATTAATGTAGCTGATAGTTTTTTTATTAAAAACACAGGCATGTGTGTTTCAGGGAAGAGCTAAAGGTAAACTCCTTGTCCCACACCTTTGCTAAGAAAATAAATATGCCTTCTATGTAATTACTCTACATCAAATTGTGTTTATAGTTAATGGGTCTATAACCTGACTAAATTACTTTAAGATATAATGATTACTTCTAGTATTTCATCTGGGACAAATTTTGAACTTCATTCTAGAGGTGTCCTTGGACTGAGGTTGGTAGAAATGGGTATGGATTGTGTTTTAAATAAAAAATGGGACCTCTCTCTATTCTCAAAATATTCTCTTTTTCCCTCTTCACCCTGAAATTTTGACTAGTGATTATAATTGGTGTTGGAGGGGTCAGGTCATTTCCCTTCATGTAATTTATTTTCAAAACAGAGAATGACAACGTGTGAGACCAGGATTCAGCTTTTGAAACACAAGCACTTAATCTCCAATGGTGCCCCTGTCTCTGTAGAGATGCACCTGTCCACCCAGCAGAAGTTGGACGGTGTGCACCTGCATTCCCCATGAAAGCTCTGTTGCCATGGCGATGAAATGATGTAAGATGCCCGTTTTTTCCAACTGCCAGTCTCTGAGCTGAGCAGTTCAACTCTGATAACGAGTGAGTTCTCAGATCTGTACCTAGTGTCTTCGAAGATGGGCAATCTGATTTGTTGCTGCGGTGGTATGTTCATAAAGATCTTCTTAACACTGTCTGCTACTAACTGGACAGTTAGCTGTTGCTCAAAATATTTTTTCATGGTTTAAAATCTCCTCTCTCTATCTGGTCGTACGGAGTTATGGATATGTTTTGTAGTTTTGTTTTATCTCTTGATTTTCGGTTATTCTATCAAGATAGCTCCCTTGATATTTTTTCTCCATTGAGAAAAATGGACTATATCCTGCACCCCTTTCTTGTCACCACTAGGTATTCCTAGGAGAAAACATACGGCAATGTCTATTGTAATGTAGGATCTTTTAAAACTCCAAAAGTATGTATTCAAATTACTCATTACAGAAATGTAGAGTGGATCCAGAATGGTTGATATGGAAGGTATCCATCATTGTTTTTAACATGCTTTCCCTATACTCTTTATACCAAAAAGGGGTATTGGGTTCAGTATTTGGGGAGATGTGTTCCTTCATTCACATAAAGAGTTGTCCAAAGAGACCCGAACAATATGAGAGTTTCAACCATTTGTGGCCCCCAAACACACATTTACTTTTATCCTTTGGGTGTTATCCAGAATTACACTGTGTACATTGGATCACTCTGGAGAACAATCATGAATATTTCTGGTCAAGGGTCACAGAGAGTGGGATCCAGGGGTCACCAACAGCTTTTTTTTTCTTTTTTCTTTTCTTTTGTGTTCCTTTTTCTTTTATGCCTCTGATTCTGTCAAAACTAAATTATGTTGAGGTAAAATGATAGTTTTTAGGCAAAGCAAAGCAGCTGTGTGTCATAGAACAATGGTCTGGGAACTCAGAGTCCCAGGTTTGAATCCACCTCTGGAACTTGCAAAATTGTAAGGTCTCGTTTAATATCTATACCCTCTAATGAATCTTTCTGACCACTTGTCATACACCGCACACTTTCCATGCAATAATTCATTCAATGCCATCACAAACATATGTGATGGTTTGTTACTCTTCCTACTTCTCAGGAGGAGAAACTGAGGCACAGAGATTCTTGTGTCCAGGGGCATGAACTCCTAAGAGTCAGGATGTGAACCCAGGCCTGTAGTCCCAATGCTCATGCTTTAACTACTGAGCTGCACTTCTACTTAGCCATGGGATCACTGGCTGTGCAAAGCAATTCCAGCATGTGTGTGTATGTCAGGAATCACCTGGACCAAGGAAAATCCCACATGCTATCTACTATTATGAGGTAGTCTCTGTGGTCCCATAGCCCAGGGAAACTCTCAAGCCAGATTATTATAGAACTTGCCGTAGTCACTAATATGAAAAGGATCTAGAAATCTTACATGGTTCTGGTCAGTTCAAAGATTCTGAAAGTTTGGAGGCACAAGTTAGGAAAACCTGGTCAAATTCTGCCAGTGCTGAGCTACTCCTCAGCACTTGGCCTGAGTCCAGTAAGGACTGAGGAGATCCTTTAGAGGTGTTGGATGGCATTGTCAATACGAGTGAGCCCTAGTAATGCTGAAGTTCTGTGAGCCTACCCGTGAGACAACGAAAATGAAGCCTCAAAGTACCAATTCACGATGAACCTTGTGCCATCACCCTCATCGCTGCTCCCTTGTACAGCTGAGTTAGAGAGCTGGTCAGCGCCTGCTCAGTCAGTTTCATGGTGTGGTCATTCTTCAGGACACGGCACAAATCTGATTAAGAATCGGGAACATGACGGGCTGGTGCCTTACTCAGCTGCTGGAGCATGCATCTCTTGCTCCCTGGGTGACGAGTTCAGGCCCCGTTGCATGTGGTGTGTGAAGACTCATTCAGGAAAAAAGATCCAGGGACATAATGTAGTATATTCGGTAACATTATCAGCATGAGCCCTAAAAACAGCTTGATTCCCAAGAACTACACGCTTTAGGGGCCGTGACCAATAAGAACTCAAACATTTGATTACTAGCCCGGTGTCCATCCTCCTTGTCTTGACACTCTCACCCATGCTCCAGTGGGGCCTTTGCTCCTTAATGAACTATCCCATTGCTTGCTAGTAAATGAAAGCCAATAGCTGACATGCTTAATGAATACATATCCGGGTAGCATCGCAAGGCAAGACTAGAAGAAAAATAGCACATAATTAATAATACTGTTTGGTTTTCAGTGGTGGGCTTTCCTTATGTACAATTTGTTAATCATTCATGAGCTTCATAACAAAGGATTTATGATTAAACAACACAGACTGCTGTGCCTAGATTTGAATCTAGTCTCTCAGTAAAGGGTTGGTTATAATCACCTGGGAGAGTCCTTAGGGAGAGTCATGGCGGTGGAGGGGGAGGAGCCTTCTCCAGGCCGTGGGTATGGAGGGGTCCATCTAAAAGGAGATGGGACATGGGCCCCTGCCACTGCAGGGTCTCAAGAAGGATGAGGAGTCCGTACAGATCAGATTTTGGGGAAGGAGGAGGAACTGGGAAGGGGCCCACTCAGAGCCAGTACAGCCCCTGCCCTCCACCAGCCAGGCCTTAGTCCTGGCTGCTCAGATGGCTCCACAGACCAATAGTCAGTGCCACGTTAAGTGTCCCAGCCTACACTCAATAAACCATCAAAGCACCAGCCCGATGGGCCAATTTGGCAGTTAATTCACAGTAGTTGCTCATGCTCAGCCAGGCTTAGTCAACTGAAGGAAAGCTAATTCTGGGCAGAGCCGTCACGTGACAGTTGGTTTGGAATGTCGTGGCTTCAGAGTCAGCTTGGGAGCTGAGCAGACCCCTGGCCACTGAAAGTGGCCAAGTGGCCGTTGGGGAAGGCTCCTTGTGAGAGCCCTGGTAGTGTGGAGGCCGGGTGAGGATGGCCACTGTTGGGCTTCCCCTGCTCCTTCAGAAGGGCTTCACTTGGTGGTAACTGCATTGTGCCTTGGGTCAGGGGTTGAAACCTAGAGTTGGGAGGCTGAGTTAGGATTTGCACTTTTCTCCTAGCTTAGGCACCTCCTCCAGGGCATCAACTGTCTTCCACAGAGACCTTGGGGAGGAAGATTTGATAAAGAGACTGGGGGAGCACCTGGCTCAGGGGTTCAAGGCATGATCTCAGGTGCCCTGGGAAGGTCCCAGATTTTCAGGGATCTCTGTCCCCGGGCAACATCTACATTCCTATCCTGGACCTCCCACTCTTCAGAATAGTGAATCTTGGTGAGTCACTTAATCTCTCACAGAAAATATGGGTCACAGGCCCTGCCCTCTCTGCCCCACGGGGTTGATATGGGGATCCCAGGAGGTGGTAACAGGACTTCCCCATGAGCTGTAAAGCGTCCTAGCCATGGACAGGATGAAAAGGAAGCTTCCATCCTCCTTTGTCCTGTAGCCATCCAAGTCCCCACTCTAGATTCAACCACTACCAAGTGTTTAGGTTAATGTTCCAGACATTTAGTGACTGAACACTTAAACACACTGCTTCTGAACCATCGGTCATTTTTTTTCCGAAGACTTTTCCTGCATTTAGTCACTTTCAACTTCATACCATAGCACTAGTAAGCAGCCCCTAAGAAAGTTTTCATTGTGCAGTACAGGGAACTTAGGCACAGCCCAACAGGCACCAACCCCATGCTCTCAATGACTGGATTGTTCTGATTTCTATACTGTCTCACCCAGATAAAGGTATTTGCCCAAACAGTGTCTGTTGGGGCTTTTCTTCTTTTTCTTTCGTGGTAAGGGGACTCAACCTACAAACTCACTCTTACTGATTTTCAAGCAGTTCATCACAGGCCCTATGTGGCAAGGTAGGTTTCCAGAACTGACTTCTTTTGTATAAATGAAACTTGGTGCCCCGAACACCAACATTTCCTCCCTTTCCCCTCCCTCCAGCCCCTATTCTATTCTCTGTTCCTATGCATTTGACTATTTTAGGTTCCACATGTAAGTGTCATCCTGCAGTGTTTGTCTTTCTGTGTCTGGCTTATTTCGCTTAACACCAAGTCCCCCAGGGCCATCCATGGTGTCACAACTGACAGGATTTCCTTCCTTTTGAAGGCTGAATAGTCACCCATTGTATGGACACACCACATTGTCTTTGTGCATTTGTTCATCAATGGACCTTCAGTTGTTTCGCTATATTAGCTTTTGTGAATGCAGAACACGGGAGTGTAGGTATCATTCAGAAGACCAGATTTCAATACTTTTGGATGTGTTAGCCCAAAGTGGGATTGCTAGATCAAATGGTACTTCTTTTTTAAATGTCTTGAAGCACTTCCATATTGTTTTTTCATATTGACTGCGTCAGTTTACATACTCTGTTGGGCAACTTTCAAAAGGTCATTGATTGATTGATTGATTGATTGATTGAATGATTGATTGAGGGAGCGGGGTGGAATCCCAGGCAGGGATTTGATCCCAGACACCTTGAGATCATGACCTGGGTCGAAATCAAGAGAGGGACACTTAACCAACTG
The DNA here is from genome assembly GCF_016509475.1 of Prionailurus bengalensis. Taxonomy (NCBI): domain Eukaryota; kingdom Metazoa; phylum Chordata; class Mammalia; order Carnivora; family Felidae; genus Prionailurus; species Prionailurus bengalensis. Next base: position 25,140 of record NW_025091172.1, read on the forward strand.
ATGAAATAATCAATATGGTCAGGAAGATCGGGCATTCCTGCTGGAATCAGTGTGGAAGCTACCCTTAACCCAGGTTCCCTGCAGGACAGAGGCTTGATGGTGTGGAGAAAAGACAGATTTCTGAGGGGGAAACCTGTGTCTATGTTTACAGTGAGAGAAGACAATGTATTCACAGTGCTGTTGTGTGTGTGTGTGTGTGTGTGTGTGTGTGTGTGTGTGTTTGAGACAGGCAAAAACTGAGGGACAGGGAAGCACACAAAGAGAATGAGACACACTCATAAGAGAGAGAGAGACAGGTGAGAGAGAGAGGAGAGATGTGTGTTGACCCAGGAGACACGTACCACTGACACTACACATTACCAATGTCTACACTCTCAAAAAACTACTCATACTGCACACGCCAAGAAATACACTTGAGCGTGGCTCCTCAGTACCATTCAGTCCATGCAGGTAACCAAAGCCTCTGTATGCTCTGGCCAATGTTCACATGAAGAAAAGTCCCTGAGTTATTCTTGAGCACCACCAACAATATACTGAGGTATATTCTGTGTCCTTCTAGGTGTCCGAAACGAGGAAACACTGCGCGCCAATCATGCAAGGAGGTATGAGGTTGCTGCTGAGGTGAGCTTGCCAGTATTTCCCTGAGAAACACAAGTGCTATGTTAGAGTCTTTCCAATCAGCTTCTGTGGTAAATATGACAATGTATATTTTCGATGATACTGTTACTATCCGTGATGGGGAGAGTGGAGAGTGGTTGCCTCTAGCCAACGGTCACCTTGGTCAGGGAGACATTGACCACTGGCAGTGCCAAACCTGGTAACAAACAGCGTCCTAGGATGATTTTCGGCAGCCGCACTTTTTCCTTCTGGGTGAACCATTTTGTAGTCTGCATCCTCAGTGTTCTTTAGAGACACATCCCCAGGAGAAACAACTTCTGACAGGCATCCTATTCATTGGCTTTTGTGGCCTTCGACTCAACCGCTGAGTCCCATCTTGTATCGTAAAGACGCAAAGGGAACTGAAGAGTGGTGCCAATAGTGTATGTCATGATCTCACCCTGATGGTGTTTTCTTTCCTGACATTCAGGTGGCCGAAGGAGCACAGGACACGGGTATGTATCCCGGAAACTGTCTCTTGCTGAGAAAAATGTTTAGATGGTGATGCAGGTAGGGCATTGTTGTTGACTTCAGTCTAGAGAGCTACCCTAATTCCAGAGGCCTGGGAGGACTGGTGCTTGTGAGTGGGGGGGAAGGACCTAGCTCCCAGGTGACAAAACTATGGGATGCTTCTACAGTAGGAGAAAGATAATGAATTGCTCGAGTGTGGTGTGTTTTTGTGGACAAGAGTCCCGGGGTGGTTCTGTGTGTGTGTGTGTGTGTGTGTGTGTGTGTGTGTGTGTCAAGTGATGGTGACTGTGAATGTGTGTTGAGTGTGTTTTCTTGGGAGACACACAGACTAAGCCACACAAAATGAGACAGACACACTGCAAGAGAGACAGAGACAGAAAGATACATGTGGGTTTGCCCAGAGAACAGGTGTCACTGACACTGCACAATGATTAATGTCTACATTCTCACACACTCCTCCTACTGCACACCTCAAGGAATACTGCTGTGCACGGCTCAGCAGTAACATTTAGTCCATGCAGGTCACCGAAGCCTCAATATGCTCTGGCCCATGTTCATATCAAGGAACAGTCCCTGAGGTATACTTGAGCAGCACCAACATGGTACTGACAGGTGTTGTGGTCTTTCTAGGTGTCCCCGAGGAGGAAAGACGGCGGCCCCATCCTGTGCCCAGTCAGCAGGCTGTTGCTGAGGTGAGCTTCCTGTCTTTCCTTGAGGAACACAAGTGCTTCCGTAGAGTCTTTGCAATCAACATCTGTTGTAAATGTGACAATGTACCGTTGAGGTGATAATGTTATTTTCCCTGTGGGGAGAAACATGTTGTCAATTTCCATGGTTGTTTCTTGCCAACTGTCCCCTTGGTCAGGGGGACATTTTCCACTGGCAGTGCCAAACCTGCTAGTAAACAGCGTCCTAGGATCTTTTTCGGCAGCCGCACTTTTTCCTTCTGGGGGAACCATTTTGTAGTCTGCATCCTCGGTGTTCTTTAGAGACACATCTCCAGGCAAAACGACTTCTGACAGGCATATTATCTTTGCTTTTGTGGCCTTTGACTCAAACACTGTGTCCCATCCTGAATCCCAAAGTCACCAAGCGAACCGAAGAATGGTACACATACTGTACATCATGATCTCACCCTGATGGTGTTTTCTTTTCTAACATTCAGGTGGCCGTAGGAGCACGAGAAGAAGGTATGTGTCCTGGAAACTGTTTCTTGCTGAGGAAAATGTTTCGGGGGAGGTGTAGGTGGGGCATTCTTGCTGTCTTCCGTCTGGAGAGTACCCGGATATCAGGGTCCTGGGGGGACAGGGGCTTGAGTGTGGGGGGGGAAAGACCGACATCCCCGGTGAAATCTATGTCCATGTTTCTGTAGTATGAGAAAGACAAGGGATTCCATCTGTGCGGTGTGATTGTGTGTGCATGAGTCTTGGGGTTGTTCTGTATCTCTGTATGTCGCCTGATGGTGAGTGTGTATGCGTGCGTGCGTGCGTGCGTGCGCTTTCTTGAGAGGCTCAGAGACAGAGAGACAGAGCCACACACAGGAAGAGACAGACACAGTGAAAGAGAGGGAGAGAGAGAGTAGAGAGAGAGATGTGGGTTTGCCCAGAGATATGGGCCACTGACATTCGACAATGACCGATATCTACAATGCAGAGTCCTGGGAGGACTGGTGCTCGAGGGTGGGGGCGAAAGACCGACGTCCCAGGTGACAAACTAGGTGATGTTTCTACAGTATAAGAAAGATGCTGTATATCTTTTGTGCGGAGTAATTTTGTGTGTTGAGTCTGGGGGTTGTTCTGTATGTGGGTGTATGTCGCGGGATCGTGACAGTGTATGTCTGCGTGTGTGTGTGTGTTTTCTTGAGAGACACAGAGAAAAAGCCACACAGAGAAAGAGACAGACACATTTCAAGAGAGGGAGAGCGAGAGCGAGCGACAGAGAGAGAGACAGACGTGGGCTTGCCCACGAGATATGTGCCACTGACACTGAAAACTGACCAAAGTCTACATTCTCAAAAATCTCTGCGTACCGCACACTTCCAGGAATACTGCTGAGCGTGGCTCAGCAGTAACATTCCGTCCATGCAGTTGGCAAAAGCCTCCGTACGCTCTCGCCCATGTTCCTATAAGGAACAGTCCCGGAGGTATTCTTGAGCAGCACCAAGAAGATAGTGACCTGTATTCTGTGTCCTCCTAGGTGTCGCTAAGGTGAAAAAGCGGCGGCCCCTTCCTGAAAGGAGGCAGCAGGCTGGTGCTGAGGTGAGCTTTCCTGTCTTTCCCTGAAGGAGCACAATTGCTTTCTTAGAGGCTTTCCAATCCACCTCTGTTGTACATATGACAGTCTACATTTTCGAGGATACTGTTGCTTTCCCGGATGGGGACAGTGGTGAGTGGTTGCCTCTTGCCAACGGTCACCTTGGCCAGGGGGACATTGACCACTGGCAGTGCCAAACCTGGTAACAAACAGTGTCCTAGGATCTTTTCCGTCAGCAGCCATCTGTCCTGCTTGGGTGAAGGATTTTGTAGTCGGCATCCTCAGTGGTCCTGAGAGACACATCCCCAGGAGAAACAACTTCTGACAGGCATCCTATTCATTGGCTTTTGTGGCCTTCGACTCAACCGCTGAGTCCCATCTTGTATCGTAAAGACGCAAAGGGAACTGAAGAGTGGTGCCAATAGTGTATGTCATGATCTCACCCTGATGGTGTTTTCTTTCCTAACATTCAGGTGGCCGAAGGAGCACAGGACACGGGTATGTATCCCGGAAACTGTCTCTTGCTGAGAAAAATGTTTAGCTGGTGATGCAGGTGGGGCATTGTTGTTGACTTCAGTCTGGAGAGCTACCCTAATTCCAGAGGCCTGGGAGGACTGGTGCTTGTGAGTGGGGGGGAAGGACCTACGTCCCAGGTGACAAAACTATGGGATGCTTCTACACTAGGAGAAAGATAATGAATTCCTCGAGTGGGGTGTGTTTTTGTGGGCATGAGTCCCGGGGTGGTTCTGTGTGTGTGTGTGTGTGTGTGTGTGTGTGTGTGTGTGTCTGTGTGTCACGTGATGGTGACTGTGAATGTGTGTTGAGTGTGTTTTCTTGGGAGACACACAGACTAAGCCACACAAAATGAGACAGACACACTGCAAGAGAGACAGAGACAGAAAGATACATGTGGGTTTGCCCAGAGAACAGGTGTCACTGACACTGCACAATGATTAATGTCTACATTCTCACACACTCCTCCTACTGCACACCTCAAGGAATACTGCTGTGCACGGCTCAGCAGTAACATTTAGTCCATGCAGGTCACCGAAGCCTCAATATGCTCTGGCCCATGTTCATATCAAGGAACAGTCCCTGAGGTATACTTGAGCAGCACCAACATGGTACTGACAGGTGTTGTGGTCTTTCTAGGTGTCCCCGAGGAGGAAAGACGGCGGCCCCATCCTGTGCCCAGTCAGCAGGCTGTTGCTGAGGTGAGCTTCCTGTCTTTCCTTGAGGAACACAAGTGCTTCCGTAGAGTCTTTGCAATCAACATCTGTTGTAAATGTGACAATGTACCGTTGAGGTGATAATGTTATTTTCCCTGTGGGGAGAAACATGTTGTCAATTTCCATGGTTGTTTCTTGCCAACTGTCCCCTTGGTCAGGGGGACATTTTCCACTGGCAGTGCCAAACCTGCTAGTAAACAGCGTCCTAGGATCTTTTTCGGCAGCCGCACTTTTTCCTTCTGGGGGAACCATTTTGTAGTCTGCATCCTCGGTGTTCTTTAGAGACACATCTCCAGGCAAAACGACTTCTGACAGGCATATTATCTTTGCTTTTGTGGCCTTTGACTCAAACACTGTGTCCCATCCTGAATCCCAAAGTCACCAAGCGAACCGAAGAATGGTACACATACTGTACATCATGATCTCACCCTGATGGTGTTTTCTTTTCTAACATTCAGGTGGCCGTAGGAGCACGAGAAGAAGGTATGTGTCCTGGAAACTGTTTCTTGCTGAGGAAAATGTTTCGGGGGAGGTGTAGGTGGGGCATTCTTGCTGTCTTCCGTCTGGAGAGTACCCGGATATCAGGGTCCTGGGGGAATGTTGCTTGAGTGTGGGGTGGAAAGTCCGATATCCCAGGTGAAATCTATGTCCAAGTTTCTACAGAGGAGAGAGATAATGTATTCTTTCTGTGCAGTGTGATTCTGTGTGCACGAATTTTGGGGTTGTTTTGTATGTGTCTGTATGTTTCATGATTGTGAGTGTGTATGCGCATGTGTGTGTGTGTATGTTTCTGTGTGTTTGTGTGTTTTCCTAGGAGACTCAGAGCCAGAGAGACAGAGCCACACACAGAAAGAGACAGACACATTGGAAGAGAGGGAGAGAGAGTGAGAGATGTGGGTGTGCCCAGGGATATAGGCCACTGACACAGGACAATGACCAACATCTACAATGCAGAGTCCTGGGAGGACTAGTGGAAAGACCGAAGTCCTAGGTGACAATCTAGGTCATGTTTCTACAGTATAAGAAAGCAACTGTATTCCTTGTGTGTGATGTAATTTTGTGTATTGACTCTGGGGGTTGTTCTGTATGTGTGTGTATGTCTTAGGATCATGACTGTGTATGTTGTGTCTGTTTGTGTCTTTTCTTGAGAGACTCAGAGACAAAGCCACATACAGAAAGAGGCAGATACATTGAAAGAGAGAGAGAGAGAGAGAGAGAGAGAGAGAGACAGAGAGAGATGTGGGTTTGCCCATGAGATATGTGCCAATGACACTGAAAAATGACCAAAGTCTACATTCTCAAAACTCTCTGCATACCGCACACTTCAAGGAATACTGCTGAGTGTGGCTCAGCAGTAATACTCAGTCCCTACAGGGAACAAAAGCCTCCATATGCTCTGGCCCATGTTCATGTAAGGAAGAGTCCAGAGGTAATCTTGAGCAGCACCAAGAAGATACTGACATGTGATCTGTTTCCTTCTAGATGTCCCTAAGGTGGAAGAGCTGAGGGCCCTTCGTCAAATGAGGCAGCAGGCTTTTGCTGAGGTGACTTTACCTGTCTTTCCCTGAGGAACACAAGTGCTTTCTCAGAGTCTTTCCAATCATCTTCTGTTGTAAATATGACAATGTACATTTTAGTTGGTATTGCTACTTTCCCTGCTGGGGAGAATGGTGAGTGGGTGGCTCTTGCCATTTTTAACATTGGTCAGGGGGCATTTACCACTGGCCATGCAAAAGCTTGTAAGAAAGAGTGTTATCAGCACTTTTTCATCAGCAGCAATTTTTCCTACTTGGGTGAAGAATTTTGTACTCGGCATCCAAAGTGTTCACGAGAGACACATCCACAGGAAAAACAACTTCTGACAGGCATCCTATTCATTTGCTTTTGGGGCCCTTGACTCAAGCACTGTGTGCCATCTGGTTTCCTAAAGTCAAGAGGAGAACCAAAGAGCAGTGCTATGAGTGTACATCATGGTCTCACCCTGATGGTGTTCCTTTTCTCTACATTCAGGTCCTGGCAAGAGCAATGGAATGTGGTATGTATTTTGGAATCAGTCTCTTGCTGATGAAATAATCTATATGGTCAGGACGCTGGGGCATTCCTGCTGGCCTCATTCTGGAGAGCTACCCTGACTCTAGGTTCCTTGTAGGACCAAGGCTTTAGGAGGTAGAGAAAAGACAGATTTCCCAGGGGAAAAGCTATGCCCATGTTTACAGTGTGAGAAGACAATGTATTCACTATGTGTTGTGTGTGTGCGTGTGTGTGCGTGTGTTTGTGTATGCCCGTGTGTGTGTTTGAGAGAGACAGAAATGAGAGTCAGGGAAACACACAGAGAACAAGACACACTCATAATAGAGAGAGAGAGTGAGGTGAGAGGGAGAGAGATGTGTTTTCCCCAAGAGACATGTGCCACTGACACTGCACAAGACGAATGTTTACATTCTCAAAAAACTCCTCTTATTGCACATTTCAAGGAATAATGCTGACGGTAGCTCAGCAGTAACATTCAGTCCATGCAGGTGACCAAAGACTCAATATGCTCTGGCCCATGTTCATATCAAGCAACAGTCCATGAATTATTCTTGAGCAGCACCAACAAGGTACTGAGGTGCATTCTGTGTCCTTCTAGAAGTCCCTAAGGAGGAAACGCTGCAGGAACTTCCTGAAAGGAGACAGCAGGCTGTTGCTGAGGTGAGCTTGCCTGTTTTCCCCTGAGGAACACATGTGCTTTCTTAGATATTTCCAATCACTTCTGTTGTAAATGTGACAATGTATGTTTCAGATGATATGGTTATTTCCCTGGTGGGGAGACTGGTGAGTGGTTGCCTCTTGCCAACTGTCACCTTGGTCAGGGGGACGTTTACCACTGGCAGTGCCAAACCTGGTAAGAAGCAGTGTCAAAGGATCTTTTTCCTCAGCAGCAATTTTTCCTGCTTGGTGAAGAAATTTGTAGTCGCCACCCTAGTGGTCTTGGAAGACACATCTCCAGGAGAAACAACTTCTGACAGGCATCCTATTCATTTGCTTTGGGGGACCTTTGACTCAACCACTGTGTCCCATCTTCTATCCTTGAGTCACCAAGAGAACTGAAGAGTGGTGCAAATAGCGTATATCATGATCTTACCCTGATGGTGTTTTCTTTCCTAACATTCAGGTTGCCGCAGGAGTACAGGAGAAAGGTATGTATTCTGGAAAAAAATTTCCTGCTGAGGAAAATGTTTAGATGGTGATGTAGGTGAGGAATTCTTGTTGTCTTCAGTCTGGAGAGTTACACTGATTCCAGAGTCCTGAGAGGACTTAGTCTAAGGTGGGGGGGGGGGAAGACCGATGTCCCAGGTGAAAAACTATGTCCACGTTTCTACACTATGAGAAAGATAATGTATTCTTTGAGTGTGGAGTGATTTTGTGTGCATGAGTCTTGGGGTTGTTCTCTATGTGTCTGTGTAGCACGACTGTTAGCGTGTGTGTGTGTGTGTGTGTGTGTGTGTTTCAGAGAGTCAGAAACGAGACAGTCACATTGAGAGAGAGAGAGAGAGAGAGAGTGAGAGAGAGAGAGAGAGAGGAGAGATAGCAAGAGATGTGTCCTTCCCCAGGAGATATGTGCCACTGACACTGCACAATGGCCAATGTCTACATTCTCCAAACACTCCTCATACTGCACACTTCAAGGAATACAGCTGAGCGTGGCTCAGCAGTAACACTCAGTCCATGCAGGTAACAAAAGCCTCCATCAACTCTGGCCCATGTTCATATCAAGGAACAGTCCCTGAGTTATTCTTGAGCAGCATCAACAAGGTACTGATGTGTATTCTGTGTCCTTTTAGATGTCCCTAAGGAAGAAAAGCTGCGTGCCCTTCCTGAAAGGAAGCAGAAGGCTGTGGCTGAGGTGAGCTTGCCTGTCTTTCCCTGAGGAACACAAGTGCATTCTTAGTGTCCTTCCAATCATCTTCTGTTGTAAATATTACATGGTAGATGATATTGTTACTTTTGCTGGTGGGGAGAGTGGTGAGTGGCTGCCTCTTACAAACTGTAACCCTGGTCAGGGGGATATTTACCACTGGCAGTGCCAAACCTGGTAAGAAACAGTGTTATTGGATATTTTTCGTCAGCAGCAATTTTTCCTACATAGGTGAAGAATTTGGTAGTTGGCATCCTAATTGGTCTTGAGACACATCACAGGGAAAAACAACTTCTGACAGGCATCCTATTCATTGGGTTTTGTGGCCTTTGACTCAACCACTGTGTCCCATCTTGTATCCGAAAGTCACCAAGAGAACTGAAGAGTGGTGCAAATACTGTATATCATGATCTCACCCTGATGGTGTTTTCCTTCCGAACATTCAGGTGGCCGTAGGAGCACGGGAGAAAGGTATGTATTCTGGAAACAGTTTCTTGCTGAGGAAAATGTTTAGATGGTGATTAGGTGGGCATTCTTGTTGTCTTCAGTCTGGAGACCTACCCTGATTCCAGAGTCCTGGGAGGACTTAGTCCAAGGATGGGGGGGAAAGACCAATGTCCCAGGTGAAAAACTATGTCCATGTTTCTACACTATGAGAAAGATAATGTATTCCTTGAGTGCGGAGTGATTCTGTGTGCATGAGTCTTGGGGTTGTTCTGTTTGTGTATCTATGTCGTGTGATTGTGTGTTTGTGTGTGTGTGTGTTTGCTTCAGAGACTCAGAGACAGAGACACAGAAACACACACAGAAAGAGACAGTAACATTAAAAGAGAGAGAGAGAGAGAGAGAGAGATGTGGGTTTGCCCAGGAAATATGTGACACTGACACTGCACAATGACCAGTATCTACATTCTCAAAAAACTCCTCATACTGCACACTTCAAGGAATACAGCTGAGTGTGGCTCAGCAGTCACATTCAGTCTATGCAGGTAACCAAAGCCTCCGTATGCTCTGGCCCATGTTCATATCAAGCAACAGTCCTTGAGTTATTCTTGAGGAGGACCAACAAGGTACTGACGTGTATTCTGTGTCCTTCTAGGGGTCCCTAAGGAGGAAGAGCGGCGGCCCCTTCCTGAAAGGAGGTAGCAGGCTGTGGCTGAGGTGAGCTTGCCTGTCTTTCCCTGAGGAACACAAGTGCTGTCTTAGAGGCTTTCCAATCAACTTCTGTTGTACATATGACAGTCTACATTTTCGAGGATACTGTTACTTTCCCTGATGGGGACAGTGGTGAGTGGTTGCCTCTTGCCAACTGAAACCTTGGTCAGGGGGACATTGACCACTGGCAGTGGCAAACCTGGTAACAAACAGTGTCCTAGGATCTTTTTGCGCAGCAGCAACTTTTCCAGCTTGGGTGAAGAATTTTAGAGTCGCCATCCTAAGTGGTCTTGGCACATACATCCCAGGGGAAAAAAAACTTTTTACAGGCATACTATTCATTTGCTTTTGGGGACCTTTGACTCAAGCACTGTGTGCTATTTGGTTTCCTAAAATCAAGGGGAGAACCAATGTGCAGTGCTATGAGTTTATATCATGATCTCACCCTGGTGTTGTTTCCTTTCTCTACATTCAGGTCATCAAGAGAGCAATGGAATATGGTATGTATTTTGGAATCTGTCTCCTGCTGATGAAAGAATCTATATGTTCAGGAAGCTGGGGCATTCCTGATGGCATCAGTCTGGAGAGCTACCCTGAAGCCAGGGATCTGGTAGGACAGGGGCTTGAGGGTGTGGAGAAATGACAGATTTCCCAGGGGAAACCTATGTCCATTTTTAGAGTGTGAGGAAGACAATATAATCAGTGTGTGGGGTGTGTGTGTGTGTGTGTGTGTGTCTGTGTGTGTGGACGCACAAGTGTGTTTGAGAGAGGCAGAACCTGAGGGACAGAGAAAGAGACAGGGAAACTTACAAAGAGAATGAGACACACGAGAGAGAGAGAGAGAGAGAGAGAGAGAGAGAGAGAGAGAGAGAGGTAAGAGAGAGAGAGAGAGAATGCGTGTTTCCCCGGGAGATATGTGCCACTGACACTGCACAATGTCTGATGTTTAGTGTCTCAGCAAACTCCTCCTACTGCAGACTTCAAAGATTATTGCTGAGTGAGGCTCAGCAGTCACACGCAGTCCATGCAGGTTACCAAAACCTCTGTATGGCCTGGCCCATATTCATTTCACAGAACAGTCCCTGAGTTATTCTTGAGCAGCACCAACAATGTACTGACCTGTTTTCTGTGTCCTTTTAGGAGTCACTGTGGAGAAAAAGCTGCAGTCCGTTACAGTAAGGAGGCAAAAGACTGTTGCAGAGGTGAGCTTGCCTGTCCTTCCCTGAGGCATACAAGTGCTTTCTTAGTGTCTTTCCAATCAACTTCTGTTCTAAATATGATGGTGTACATTTTAGATGATATTGTTACTTTCCCTGGTGGGGAGAGTGGGGAGTGCTTGCCTCTTGCCAACTGTAACCTTGGTCAGGGGGACACTGACCACTGGCAGTGCCAAGCATGGTAAGAGACAGTGTCAAAGGATCTTTTTTGTTCGCAGCAATATTCCCTCCTTGGGGGAAGAATTTTGCACTCTGCATCTTAAGTGTTCTTTAGACACATCCCCAGGGAAAACAACATCATACAGGCATCTTATTCATTTGCTTGTGTGGCCTTTGACTCAACCACTGTGTCCCATCTTGTATCCTAAAGTCACGAAGAGAACTCAAGAGTGGTGCAAATACTGTATATCGTGATCTCACCCTGATGGTGTTTTCTTTCCTAACATTCAGGTGGCCATAGGAGCTCGAGAAGAAGGTACGTATTCTGGAAACAGTTTCTTGCTGAGGAAAACATTTACATGTTGATGTAGGTGGGGCATACTTATTGTGTTCAATCTGGAGAGCCACCCTGATTCCAGAGACCTGGGACATCTTAGGCCAAGTGTGGAGGGGGGGGTGTGATGTATTCCTTGATTGCAGAGTGATGCTGTGTGCATGAGTCTTGGTGTTGTTCTGTATGTGTCTGTATGCAGTGCAACTGTGAGTGTGTACGTGTGTATGTGTGTGTGTGTGTGTGCGTGTTTACTTGAGAGCCTCACAGACAGACACAGAGGCACATACAGAAAGAGATAGACATATTGAAAAAAGTGAGAGAGAGAGAGAGAGAGAGATGTGAGTTTCCCCAGGTGATATGTGCCACTGACACTGCACAATGGCCAATGTCGACTTTCTCCAAAAGCTCCTCATAGTGCACACTTCAAGAAATACAGCTGAGTGTGGTCAGCAGTGACATTCAGTCCATGCAGGCACCAAAGCCTCCATATGCTGTGGCGCATTTTCTTATCAAGGATCACTCCCTGCGGTATTCTTGAGCATTACAGACAACGTACTGACATGTATTCTTTACGCTTCTAGGTGTCTGTAAGGAGGAAAATGTGTGGGCCGTTCCTGTCAGGAGACACCAAGGTGTCGCTGAGGTGAACTTGCCTGTCTTTGCCTATGGAAGACACGTTGATTACTTAGTGTACCTCCAGTCATATTCGGTGCCATAGGACTATGTACATTTTACATGATAGCATTCAATTCCGTGGTAGGGAGATTGGTGAGTGGTTGTCTCTTGCCAACTGTAACTTGGTCAAGAGGACATTAACCACTGGCAATGCCAATCCTGCTAAGAAACAGTGTCATAGGATCTTTCCTGAGCATCAATTTTTCCTGCTTGGGTGAGGAATTGTGTAGTCAGCACCCTAAATGGACTTGAGAGACACATCCCCAGGAAAAAACAACTTCAGGCAGGCATCCTATTCATTTGTTTTGGGGGACCTTTGACTCAAGCACTGTCTGCATCTGGTTTCCTAAATTCCAGAGGAGAACCAAAGACCAGTGCAATGCGTGTTCATCATGGTCTGACCCTGATGGTGTTTCTTTTCTCTACATGCAGGTTGCCGCGGGACAAACAGGATATGGTATGTACTTTGGAATCAGTCCCCTGCTGATAAAGTAATCTAGGTGGTCAGGAAGATGGGGCATTCCTGCTGGCATCAGTCTGGGGAGCTACCCTGACTCCAGGTTCCCTGCAGGACAGAGGCTTGAGGGTGTGGGGAAAAGACAGATTGCCCAGGGGAAAACCTGTGTCCCTGTTTACAGTGTGAGGAAGACAATGTATTCACTGTGTGTGAGTGTGTGTGCGTGTGTGTGTGTGTGTGTGTGTGTGTGTGTGTGAGTGCATGTATGTTTGAGTCAGACAGAAACTCAGGGACAGGGAAGGAGACAGGGAAACACACCGAGAGAAAGAGACACACACATTCATTAGAGAGATGGAGAGAGACACAGAGAGAGAGGAGAGACAGCGAGAGGTGTGCCCTTCCCTAGGAGATATGTGCCACTGACACTGCACAATAATCAATGTCTACATTCTCAAACAACTCCTCAAACTGCACACTTCAAGGAATACTGCTGAGCGTGGCTCAGCAGCAACCTTCAGTCCATGCAGGTAACAAAAGCCTCCGTACGCTCTGGCCCATGTTCTTATTACGGAACAGTCCCTGAGTTTTCTTGAGTAGCACCAACAATGTACTGACGTGTGTTCTGTGTCCTTCTAGGTGTCCCTGAGGAGGAAAAGATGTGGGCCGTTCCTGTCAGGAGGCAGCAGGATGTTGCTGAGGTGAGCTTGCCTGTCTTTCCCTGAGGAACACAAGTCATTTCTTAGTGTCTTTCCAATCAACGTCTGTTGTAAATCGGACAATGTACTTTTTAGATGATATTGTTACTTTCCGGGGTGTGGAGTGTGGAGTATGGGTGCCTCTTGCCAAATGTAACCTTGGCAGGGGGACATTCACCACTGGCAGTGCTAAACCTGGTCATAAACAGTGTCAAAGGATCTTTTTCGTCAGCAGCAATTTTTCCTGCTTGGGTGAGGAATTTTGTAGTCAACTTCCTCAGTGGTCTTCAGAGACACGTCCCCAGGAAACAACAACTTCTGACGGGCATGCTATTCATTTGCTACTGGGGACCTCTGACTCAAACACTGTGTGCCATCTGGTTCCTAAAGTCCAGAGGAGAGTGAAAGCCCAGTGCAATGAGATTTCATCATGATCTGACCCTGATGGTGTTTCTTTTCTCTACAATCAGGTGGCCGCGGGAGCTACGAAATATGGTATGTATTTTGGAATCAGTCCCCTGCTGATGAAATGATCTATGTGGTCAGGAAGTTGGGATATTCCTGCTGGCATCAGTCTGGAGAGCTACCCTGACTCTAGGTTCCCTGTAGGACAGAGGCGTGAGGGTGTGGAGAAAAGATAGATTTCCCAGAGGACAACCTATATCCCTGTTTACAGTGTGAGGAAGACAATGTATTCACTATGTGTTGTGTTTCTGTGTGTGTGCGTGGGGGTCTGAGGGTGACAGAAACTGAAGGACAGAGAAAGAGACAGGGAAACACATAAAGAGAAAGAGACACATGCTTTCATGAGACAGAGAGAGAGGAGAGAGTGAGAGGGAGAGAGAGAGGGGGGAGACAGAGAGAGAGACAGAGAGAGACAGACAGACAGAGAGAGATTGGGGGGGGTGTGTATCCCCAGGGGATATGTGTCACTGACCCTGCACAATGCTCAATGTCTAGTTTCTCAACAAAACTCCTCACACTGCACACTATACGGATTATTGCTGAGCGTGGCTCAGCAGTAACATTCAGTCCATGCAGGCAACCAAAGCCTCCATAGGCTGTGGTGCATTTTCTTACCAAGGATCACTCCCTGTTGTATTCTTGAGCATTACCGACAGCGTACTGACATATATTCTGTATGCTTCTAGGTGTCCCTAAGGAGGAAACTATGTGGGCCGTTCCTGTCAGGAGACACCAAGGTGTTGCTGAGGTGAACTTGCCTGTCTTTGCCTATGGAACACAAGTTGATTACTTAGTGTATCTCCAGTCATATTCAGTGCCATAGGACTATGTACATTTTACATGATTGCATTCAATTCCGTGGTAGGGAGATTGGTAAGTGGTTGTCTCTTGCCAACTGTAACTTGATCCAGAGGACATTAACCACTGGCAATGCCAATCCTGCTAAGAAACAGTGTCATAGGATCTTTCCTGAGCATCAATTTTTCCTGCTTGGGTGAGGAGTTTGTAGTTGGCACCCTGAATGGTCTTCAGAGACACATCCCCAGGAAAAACAACTTCAGATAGGCATCCTATTCATTTGTTTTTGGGGACCTTTGACTCAAGCACTGTGTGCATCTGGTTTCCTAAAGTCCAGAGGAGAACCAAAGACCAGTGCAATGCATGTTCATCATGGTCTGACCCTGATGGTGTTTCTTTTCTCTACATTCAGGTTGCCGCGGGACAAACAGAATATGGTATGTACTTTGGAATCAGTCCCCTGCTGATGAAATAATCTAGGTGGTCAGGAAGTTGGGATATTCCTCCTGGCATCAGTCTGGAGAGCTACCCTGACTCCAGGTTCCCTGTAGGACAGAGGCTTGAGGGTGTGGGGAAAAGACAGATTGCCCAGGGGAAAACCTGTGTCCATGTATACAGTGTGACAAAGACAATGTATTCACTGTGTGTGTGTGTGTATTGCTGAGTCAGACAGAAACTGAGAGACAGGGAAGGAGACAGGGAAACACACTAAGAGAATGAGACACACACATTCAGTAGAGAGACAGAGAGAGAGACACAGAGGGAGGAGAGACAGCGAGAGATGTGTCTTGCCCCAGGAGATATGTGCCACTGACACTGCACAATAACCAATGTCTACATTCTGAAAAAACCCCTCCTACTGCACATTTCAATGATTATTGCTGAGTGTGGCTCAGCAGTAACCTTCTGTCCATGCAGGTAAGGAAATCCGCCCTATGCTCTGCCCATGTTCCTATCAAGGATAAGTCCCTGAGCTTTCTTGAGCAGTACTAACAATGTCCTGATGTGTGTACTGTGTCCTTCTAGGTGTCCCTGTGGAGGAAAAGATGTGGGCTTTTCCTGTAAGGACGCACCAGGCTGTTGGTGAGGTGAGCTGGCCTGTCTTCCCTTGAGGAACACAATTACTTTCTTAGTGTCTTTCCAATCAACTTCTGTTGTAGATTTGACATTATACATGGTAGATGATATTGTTACTTTCCTTGGCGGAGAGAGTGGTGAGTGCTTGTCTCTTGCCAACTGTTATTGGTGAGGGGGACATTTACCAGTGGCAGTGCCAAACCTGGTGATAAATAGTGTGTTAGGATTAATTTTATCAGAAGCAATTTTCCCTGCTTGGGTGAAGAATTTTAGAGTCTCTATACTAAGTGAACTTGAGAGACACATCCCCCAGAATATATAACTTCTGACAGGCATCCTATTCGTTTGCTTTTGTGGCCTTTGACTCAACCACTGTGTTCCCTATTGGATCCTAATATCACCAAGATCTAAAGAGTGGTGCAATCAGTGTGCCTCACCTTCTTACCCTTATGCTGTTTTCTTTTCTATAGTTTCCTGTGGTCTCTGGAACCATGGAGAATGGTAGGTATTCAGGAATCAATCATTTGCTGTCTTTAGTCAGGGGAGTGCTTCTGATTTTGGGTTTCCATTGAAAGGAGGATCACAGACGTAGTCACAAAGCGATTTGTCGAAGGGTAAACCATGTTCATGTGTTTACAGGCACTCGTGTGGCATTCAGGTAGTGAGTTTCTGTGCGTGGAGACTGGGTGAGTCTCTTTGTGAACTGACAAGTGTGTGAAGTGAGCATGTATGTGCTTGTATGTGGTCTCTGTGTGAGAAGTTTATGTTCCTCTAGATTAACATGTCCCTAAAGAGCACAGTTGCTGGTGTGAACTTTGCCATTCATAAGAAAAATCCCATCACCGAGCTTCATGATGTGTGTCTGTAGGTCAAAGGATATAAATACGGACAATTTAAATATAGTTAGTATATTATACACCAAATATAGCTTGTTTAGGCTGAAAAAAGTCCTATTAATAGCCAGGAAAACATTCACAGGATTCTGAACAGGAAATATGTTTTCAGAATCCATAGGATTCTGTGAATCAAGACTTCAGTTCAAGGTAGACCTCAACTCTGAGGAGGCTGTTTCATTGCCTTCAGGGCACTTGGATCGATCCTGATTAAGGAGAAGGAGCCCTAATGGTATCTAATTGGCCTCTGAGGAAAGGAAGCTTATGGAAGTGATGAATTATGGAGGGGTTGGCACGGGCTGTGGGGATGGGGGCTGGATGGGGAGACGAGGCCCTTTAACCCCCAATTCCTAGCACTTTCTCTCACGCCTCTACTTTCTGAGGCAGACCCTGAATTTCTAGGCTGAGGTTGTCATCAGTAATAATTTCAGTCCTTGCTCCTGATCCTCCTTGTGTGGGGCACCCGCCAGTGCTGAGACTAGAGTGATCACAGAGTCCGTGCTCCATCATACTTCAGCAGTAAAGGGATAACTGCCCCAGGGTTACTGCCTTCCTGCCCCTCCTATCCTTTCTAAAAAGGAGATTCAAGGAGCCTGAGAAGGAATCCTCCCCCTCTTAGCTGGAGGGCTGGGGCAGGTGGCCCCTGGTGCAGGCATATGCCACACCCAGTTCTGGAGGGCATCTGAGAAGAGGATCCTCCAGCTTCTAGAAATCCTTTCTTTCAAGCTCTTAGTGTCCCAGGGGTGTGGAAGATAATGCCTGCTGTGTGTGGTCAAATGCAGGAATGAAACCAGCAGCCAGGCTCTAAGGATCCTTGCTCCTTCAAATACTTCAGCTTGAAAGGGTGAGAGCACGGTCCAGGGTCTTGGACTAGATGTTAAGCGGGAAATATTGAGGGGTTGCAGAGGGAAGACACGAAGGACATCCAGGCTATGTGAGGGTGGGAGGGGACACCACGGTGGCAGGATTATTTGAATCAGTGTAGCATCAGCACCTGGGCCCAGCCTTGTCCTCACCGAGGATGACATTTGGGCTCCTTCTGGGTGGGATGAGGCAGGACGAGCCGCCATGCCGGGTGAGGGTACCGTATGGACATCTTCCTAAAAGCCTGGGGAGAGGGGCGTCCTTCCTGTGCCAGCCTCTTCTCCACCTACCAGACACTTTCATTGGTGGACACTGGGGAGGAGCAGACAATGGAGTCAGGTCTCCTGTTCTCCCACCTGGGACACACCAGCAGGGATGGAACCAGGGTCAGGCCAGACACAAGTACGTTTCCAGGCCTGATCCACCTGGCCAGGAGGGACCAGTTTTCACTTTTCACCTGCTTCTGGCCATCACCTGACAGCCAGTCCTTGTCTACACACTATTGGCCAAGGGTTGTCTGGCTGGAAACACATTCATACAAAAGGGATCTCATCCCATGTGACCAGGGCAGCTGTAGAACATTCTAGTTGCAGAGGAGGTGAGAGGGGCACAGGCTCCAGTGCACAGGGAGCTCAGCAAAGTGGTGGGGGCTGATCCCAGAGTGGAGGTGGTCCTTGCTGTGCTCTTTCCTGGCCCGAGGACATCGGTGTGAGAGTTTGTCTGAAAGGTATGGGAACTGACAGGTCCAAATACTGTCTCTGACCTTCCTTCCACTCACGGGCACAGGAGCCATAGCTCTGGATGGTCACTGCAAGGGCACCGACAGCCTCTCTGTCATTGCTCGTCCCCCAGGGGCTCAGCCCTAGGCAGCCCATGTTTGGCCCCAATAAGCGCCTGCTGTTCACAGCCTTGGGCTGGGAACTAGTTTAGGGGCAGAAAGGTCCCTCCTCAGCTCACCCAGGCCTGTTGGGCCCCACACTATGCTAGCTGTCTGCCCAGGCACTGGTCCAGATCAGAATGAGAAGGGTGGGCTCCTGAAGACAGTGAGGTACTCCCCCTCTGCCCCGCCGCTCTGATTACACCCAGCATGAGTGTGGGGGTGTCATGCTCTTCACTCTGTTTATAATGTGCCCCTGCTGGGATTCCCCTAAGACCTGGGTGTTGACCTTCCATTCTAAGTGTCCCCAGGGCCTCACGCAGTGGCTGCCACATACGCATGAGCCCAGGGAGAACCTACCAAGGAATGGTCAGCTCAGGCCAGCAAGCTCCTCTGCAGAAACCTCCAGGACTGGGAGGTCACGTCTTCCTCATGTGTACATCCTAAAGCTGTGCTATCCAGGGCAGCAGCCACTTGCCACATAGCCATTAGCCGCCCTAGCCACGTTTCTGGTGCCCGGCAGACGCATGTTTACAACGCAGAACATTTCCACCCTCACAGAGGGTTCTTCTGGGCAGCTGCTCTGAGCCGGGCACAGGGTCTGCTCGTGGAACCCGCCAAACCCTATGTCTGTCTGTAACAGTTGGAATGTCAGGTTGCGCAGGTGGCACCTTCTTGCGCGGGTGAGAGCTATCGTGATCCACTGCAGCTGGGGAAGTACCAGATGAAGGGGGATCCTTTCTCTTGCTTGAAGGTTTGCAACTGTGGTCAATGCCTTGTGGAAGGGCTCTGCCTTTGCCAAGCCCAGGGAAGGTCTGAGGACCCAGAGGAAGGGCAAGTGATGCCGGCTGAGCCAGCATGGCCTCACAGGGAGTTGCAGGAATGGTGGAGCCCCTGTCTCTAATAACCTGCTTGCTCATGCTTGTGTCTCTAAAGATTGGGTGTTGGAGAGCCTGTCTGACTCTGGAACCGATGATGAATAGTCGTCAGATAGGGAACTGCACTCAGGTAGGAATCAATGGGAGAGGGTTTCTGGGAACAGCTGGCTTATACCTGCTGCTTTGTAGAATTAGAATGGGAGGTATGAAATCAGAAAGACAAAGCAAGGATGCGCGAAGCCTTGTTTTGTTCTTTTAATATAATAGTAGCGTCTTTTAATAGAATAGATGTGTTCTCCCTCTGGGCTTTGAATGTACTCTGTCTGTAACCATCTTTTTAAAGTTTTTTTTTTAAACCAAGTTGGTTAACATATAGTGTAATAATGGTTTCAGTAATAGAATTTAGTGACTTATCACTTCCATAGAACACCCAGTGGTCATCCGCACCAAGTGCCCTCCCTAATGCTCATCACCTATTTAGTACATCCCTCTACCCAACACCCTTCCAACAACCCTCAGTGTGTGAAGAGTTAATCAGTCACTTATGGACTGTCTTCATCTCTGTTTTTACCTTATTTTTCCTTCCATTCTCCTATGTTCATCTGTTTTGTTAGATTCCACACATGAGTGAAATCATATGATATTTGTCTTTCTCTGACTGACTTAATTTGCTTACCCTAACACATTCTAGTTGCATCCACGTTGTTGCAAAAGGCAAGATTTCATTCTTTTGGATCATGGAATAATATTCTATTCTATGTAGATAGATAGATAGATAGATAGATAGATAGATAGATAGATAGATATAGATATAGATATAAAAATAGGTATCTATATATAGACAGATATATATATATCTATATATTCCTTATCCATTCATCAGTCACTGGACACCTTGGCTCCTTCCATAATTTGGCTATTATTGACAGTGCCATTATAAACACTGGGGTGCATGTGCCCCTTTGAGTCAGCACTCCCGTATCCTTTGGATAAATATCTAATCATGCAATTGCTAGGACATAGGGTAGCTCTCTTTGTAATTTTTTTGCAGACCTCCATACTATTTTCCGGAGTGGCTGCACTAGTTTGCATTCCCACCAACAGGCAAAAGTGTTCCCCCTTCTCCGCATCCTCGCCAACATCTATTGTTACCTGCGTTGTTAATTTGAGCCATGCTGACGGTGTGAGGTGGTATCTCATTCTGCTTTTGATTTGTATTGCCCTGATGATGACTGCTGTTGAGCCTCTTTTCATGTGTCTGTTAGCCGTCTGGTTGTCTTCTTGGGAAAAACGTCTGTTCATGTCTTTTGACCATTTCTTCCCTGAATTCCTTGTTTTTTGGGTGTTGAGTCTGCTAGTTCTTTACAGATGTTGGAAACTAACCCTTTATCTGATATGTCCTTTGCAAATACCTTCTCTGATTCCACCAGTTTTGTTGGTTGTTTCCGTTGCCGTGCAGAAGCTTTTTTTCATCTTGATGAGGTCCCAAGAGTTTTGTTTTTGTTTGTTTGTTTTGTTTTTGTTGTTGGCTTTTGTTTCCTTTCTCTCCTGAAACATGTCTATCAAGATGTTGCTGTGGCTGAGGTCAAGAGGTTGTTGCCTGTTTTCTCCTCTAGGATTGTGATGGTTTTCTGTCTCACATGTAGCTCTTTCATCCATTTTGAGTTCATTTTTGTGTATAGTAGGTAAGCGGTCCCATTGCATTCTTCTGCATGTCACTATCCTGTTTTCCCAATACCATTTGCTGAAGAGACTGTCTTTTTCCATTGGATATTCTGTCCTCTTTTGTCAAAGATGACTTGGCTATACACTTGTGAGTCCATTTCTGGGTTCTCTATTCTGTTCCATTCATGTATGTCTCTGTGTTCGTGCCAGTACCATACTCTCTTAGTGATTATAGCTTTGTAACATAGCTTGAGGTCTGGAATTGTGATGCTTCCATGTTTGGTTTTCTTTTTCAACATCACTTGAACTATTCGGGGTCTTCTCTGGTTCCATACATATTTTAGAATTGTTTGTTCTAGCTCTGTGGAGAATGCTAATGTTACTTGATAGGGACTGCATTGAGGCTGTAGATTGCTTTGGGGAGTATCAACGTTTGAACAGTATTTTTTCTTCCAATCCATGAGCGTGGAATGCCATTCCAATTCTTTGTGTCTTCTTCAATTTCTTCATCAGCTCTCAATACTTTTTAGCGTACAGATCTTTTACCTCCTTGGATACGTTTCTTCCTATGTATCTTATGGTTTGGGATGCAATCGTTAATGGGACAGATTCCTTAATTTCTCTTCCTTCTGCTTCATTATTGGTGTATAGAATGCAATTGATTTCTGTACATTGGTTTCATATCCTGTGACTTTGCTGAATTCATGTAACGGTTCTAGCAGTTGTTTGGTGGAGTCTTTTCTTTTTTAAAGATGAAATTCATTGTCAAATTGGTTTCCATACAACACCCAGTGCTCATCCCGAAAGGTGCCCTCCTCAAAGCCCATCACCCACTTTCCCCTCCCTCCCACCCTCCATCAACTCTCAGTTTATCCTCAGTTTTAAAGGGTCTCTTATGGTTTGACTCCCTCCCTCTCTAACTTTTTTTTCCTTCCCCTCCCCCATAGTCTTCTGTTAAGTTTCTCAGGATCCACATAAGAGTAAAACATATGGTATCTGTCTTTCTCTGGATAACTTATTTCACTTAGCGTAACACTCTCCAGTTCCATCCACGTTGCTACAAAAGGTCATATTTCATTCTTTCTCATTGCCAAGTAGTATTCCACTGTGTATATAAACCACAGTTTCTTTATCCATTCACCAGTAGATGGACATTTAGGCTCTTTCCATAATTTGGCTATTGTTGAAAGTGCTGCTAGAAACATCGGGGTACAAGTGCCCCTATGCATCAGCACTCCTGTATCCCTTGGGTAATTCCTAGCAGTGTTCTTCCTGGGTCATAGGGTAGATCTATCTTTACGTTTTTGAGGAACCTCCACACTGTTTTCCAGAGTGGCTGCACCAGTGTGCATTCCCACCAACAGTGCAAGAGGATTCCCATTTCCCCGCATCCTGTCCAGCATTCTATAGAGGTCTCTGGATGTGTTCACTTTAGCCACTCTGACTGTCGTGAGGTGGTATCTCAGTGTGGTTTTGATTTGTATTTCCCTGATGAGGAGTGGTGGCATTGAGTATCTTTTCATGTGCCTGTTGGCCATCTGGATGTCTTCTTTGGAAAAGTGTCTATTCACGTCTTCTGCCCACTTCTTCGCTGGAGAATGTGTTTGTTGGGTGTGGAGTTTGGGGAGTTCTGTATGGATTTTGGAAACTAGCCCTTTGTCTGATATGTCATTTGCAAATATCTTTTCCTATTCCATCGGTTGCCTTTTAGTTTTGTTGACTGTTTCCTTTGCAGTGTAGAAGCTTTTCATCTTGATGAGGCCCCAATAGTTCATTTGTGCTTTTAATTCCCTTGCCTTTGGAGATGTGTCAAGGAAGAAATTGCTGCAGCTGACTTCAGAGCGGTTTTTTCCTGCTTACTCCTCTAGGGTGTTGACGGTTTCCTGTCTCACATTCAGGTCCTTTATCCATTCTGAGTTTATTTTTGTGAATGGTGTAAGACAGTTCTCTAGTTTCATTCTTCTGCATGTCGCTGTCCAGTTCTCCCAGCACCATTTGTTAAAGAGACTGTCTTTTTTCCATTGGATATTCTTTCCTGCTTTGTCAAAGATGAGTTGGCCATACATTTGTGGGTCCAATTCTGGAGTCTCTATCCTATTCCATCGGTCTATGTGTCTGTTTTCGTGCCAATACCATACTGTCTTGATGATTACAGTTTTGTAGTAGAGGCTAAAGTCTGGGATTGTGATGCCTCCCGCTTCGGTGTTCTTCTTCAATATTACTTTGGCTATTCGGGGTCTTTTGTGGTTCCATACAAATTTTAGGATTGCTTGTTCTAGCTTGGAGAAGAATGCTGGTGCAATTTTGATTGGAATTGCTTTGAATATGTAGATTGCTTTGGGTAGTATTGACATTTTAACAACTTTATTCTTCCAATCCATCAGCATGGAATGTTTTTCCATTTCTTTGTATCGTCTTCAATTTCCTTCATAAGCATTCTATAGTTTTCAGCATACAGATCTTTGACATCTTTGGTTAGGTTAATTCCTAGGAATTGTATGATTCTTGGTGCCATTGTGAAAGAAATCAGTCACTTTATTTGTCTTTCTGTTGCTTCATTATTAGTGTATAACAATGCAACTGATTTCTGTACATTAATTTTCTATCCTGCGACTTGGCTGAATTCATGTGTCAGTTCTAGCAGGCTTTTGGTGGAGTCTGTTGGGTTTTCCATGTAGAATATCATGTCATCTGCAAAAAGTGAAAGCTTGACTTCATCTTTGCCAATTTGGATGCCATTGATTTCCTTTTGTTGTCTGATTGCTGATGCTAGCACTTCCAAAACTATGTTAAACGACAGTGGTGAGAGTGGACATCCCTGTGGTGTTCCCGATCTCAGGGGGAAAGCTCTCAGTTTTTCCCCATCGAGGATGATATTAGCTGTCAGCTTTTCATAAATAGCTTTTAGGATGTTTAAGTATGTTCCTTCTGTCCCAACTTTCTCAAGGTTTTTCTTTATTAAGAAAGCATGCTGGTTTTGTCAAATGCTTTTTCTGCGTCGATTGACAGGACCATATGGTTCGTATCTTTTCTTTTATTAATGTGATGTATCCCATTGATTCATTTGCAAATGTTGAACCAGCCCTGCAGCCCAGGAACGAATCCCACTTGATCATGGTGAATAATTCTTTTTGTACGCTGTTGAATTCGATTTGCTAGTATCCTGTTGAGAATTTTTGCATCCATATGCATCAGGGATATTGGCCTGTAGTTCTCTTTGTTTGCTGCGTCTCTGTCTGGTTTGGGAATCAAAGTGATGCTGGCTTCATAGAATGAGTCTGGAAGCTTTCCTTCCCCTTTCTATATTTTGGGACAGCTTGAGAAGGATAGATATTATCTCTGCTTTAAATGGCTGATAGAATTCCCCAAGGGAAGCCATCTGGTCCTGGACTCTTATTTGTTGGGAGATTTTTGATAACTGATCCAATTTCTTCGCTGGTTATGGGTCTGTTCAAGTTTTCTATTTCTTCCTGTTTGAGTTTTGGAAGTGTGTGGGTGCTGAGGAATTTGTCCATTTCTTCCGGGTTGTCCCGTTTGTTGGCCTATAATTTTTCATAGTATTCCCTGATAATTGCTTGTATTTCAGAAGGATTGGTTGCTGATCGCTTAGATTCCACCCACATCTGCCTAATTTACCCCAATAACCACCAGAAGCCTAGCAGAACAGACTCTCCGGAGCCAAGCATAGACGAGAGGCCCACGGAAGAGGGTAGGAAGGGTGGAGAGGTGGTGCGTGCTACACGTATTGGCGGGAGGGAGCCAGAGCGGTGGAGGGGCAGCCAGCACACCCGGCAAGGAGGAGCCCCTGAGTCTGGCTTGCAAAAGCGGAGGGGCCGGATGGAGTGTGTTCTGACAGCCAGTGGGACTTAACATCTGGAATGTTATAAGTCAATTGCTATGCTCGGAGAGCGGGAGGGAGAGTTGTTGAGCCCCGGACAACAGAGCTCAGCTTGGCGGGGAACAAAGGCGCCCGAAGCGCCATCTCCCTCGCCCACCCCCCAGCCAAAATCCCAAAGGGAGCCAGTTCCCGTCACGGAACTTGCTTGCACCCGCAAACACCCAATGCTGTGCTTATGCGGATCCATCCCTCCGACAGGTCTGCCTCCCTCCCGTTGCCACTAGGCCCCTCCAAAGCGGACCACCGAAGGCAAAGCGAGCTGAGCCTGCACCTCCCGCCCCTGTGCACCTTGCAGACCCACCCCGGCTAATACGCCAGATCCCATCGAAGCAGCACCACAAGCCTGGCAGTGTGCAAGTAGCCCAGACAGAGGCCACACCACTCCACAGTGAGTCCTGCTCCTGGGAGAGGGGGAGATAAGGTACAGGCCAGTCTGACTGTGGCCTCAGCGGTGGGCTGGGGGCAGACATCAGGTCTGACTGCGGCCCCGCCCACCAACTCAAGTTACTCCAGACAGCACAGAGGAAGAGCCCTGCAGTTCCGCGCCACTCCAGGGACTATCCAAAATGACGAAACGGAGGAATTCTCCTCAAAAGAAACTCCAGGAAGTAGCGACAGCTTACGAACTGATCAAACACGATGTAAGCAATAGAGCAGAAAATGAATTCAAAATAATAGCCATAAAATTAATTGCTGGGCTTGACAAAAGTATAGAGGCCAGCAGAGAATCTATTACTACAGAGATCAAGGGACTAAGAAACAGTCAGGAGGAGCTAAAAAATGCTATAAGTGAGCTGCAAAATAAAACAGAGGTGACTACAGCTCGGATTGAAGAGGCAGAGGAGAGAATAGGTGAATTAGAAGATAAAATTATGGAAAAAGAAGAAGCTGAGAAAAAGAGAGACAAAGAAACATGGCCACTTTGAAATGGTCTTACCGCTCTGCTTCTTTGAAGAATTCTTACTTCTTTCATAATTCTTCCTGAGAAGGACACGAAGTTGGGGTCAAATTTCAAATCCCAAAGTTGGAGTTCCTTTTGTGCACTCTTATTTCTGAAAGTTAAAATTTCCACAAATCAATCCAAATGAAATAAGCAGAGGCAATGATCCACTTATAAAATTCTCCTCTAGGGGCGCCTGGGTGGCGCAGTCGGTTAAGCGTCCGACTTCAGCCAGGTCACGATCTCGCGGTCCGGGAGTTCGAGCCCCGCGTCGGGCTCTGGGCTGATGGCTCGGAGCCTGGAGCCTGTTTCTGATTCTGTGTCTCCCTCTCTCTCTGCCCCTCCCCAGTTCATGCTCTGTCTCTCTCTGTCCCAAAAATAAATAAAAAACGTTGAAAACAAAATTTAAAAAAATAATAATAAAATAAAATAAAATAAAATTCTCCTCTAATCTAACGATGTCTTCTATCGTCCTCTGTGCTGACATGGTACCCTGAAATCATGATGTCTTCGCTCTGACATTTGCCTAGGGTCTTAGGATCTTTCTATATCATTCTCCCCCTCCAGACTTCCCCTAACTTTGCACTGACAGAAAAAAACAGAGTTGTTTCCTCCAAGATATCGTTTTCGTCCCAACTGTCACATTTTAGTTGGAGCATCTGAGATGCCAGGGGTTCTACGCAGTCTCCGCTTCAGGACACACACACACACACACACACACAGAAAAATAACACTTACTTTTGTACAATATTCATGAATCTTCGTAACTCATGCTGCCTTTTTTTCTGGATCCAACCTTGTATGCATAGCCATGTCTCTCTTCACTCTGTAGTCTTTATGCATTTCATCTGTTAGACCTTTACAAAAAAAAAAGTTTAGAAAAGATATAGCTAAAGAAGCAAGAATAGTGTAAACTCTCTCGTGTAAACGAGAGAAGCCTTGACCACTGCACCTGCAAGAGGAAGAACGAGCAGAGAGAAGGCAGCTCTGGGCCATATGGAGTATTATGAAAAGCCGGTACTTCTACATCCTAACACCTGGGGCTCAAAAGGGGTGGACTTCTCTGAAGACTGCATAAATCTGTAGTACCTGTCAGGTAGCATAGCTCAGGAACCAGCATTATAGGCTCATGGGGCGTGTCCTGTTGGCTCTTTTTCCATTTGCCTTTGCTGACCAAAAGTGGCTGAGTTAGGTCAGTGACCACTAGACCCTGTTGCTGCTCAACAGAAACAAGAAAGAACACTGATGTACTATCAGTGAAGCCTCAGCAAAGTCACATAAATATGTACAGAAGTGCATTTTGGGGTCACCAACAGAGGCCTGGGGGTGTGCTGGTGATACGGTTTCCTCAAGTTTAAGAACGCATTAAAGATACTCTTAATATTCTCTTAGATAGACGTCCCGCAGATGGCCTCTTTTTTTCGGTCAACACACGTAGCCAAGGAAAGCGGGATTCTCACAGACATTATATTGGGGGTCATTGTACGATCCTTTCACTACATATAAGTAAACGTATGACAGACTCTTAGGATCTGTATTTCTCACTACAGCACTGTCTTAAAGATTCCTCAAACATACTTGAGAACTTTCAAGAGGATTCCCAGACGAAGGGGTGGGCAACAAACCCAGTCAACTTTTTAGAGTTGCAATTCCACATCTATTCCCAACATGCCTCCCGCATCATTTCTCCTAAACTCTCAGTCCCTGCTTCCAGGAGGAAGAGATATTTGCCAAGACTTCCTACTCCTGGGCTGCAATTTCCGTGCCACAAACTGCCTTTACTCTCCAACACACAGCAATGGTTCTTCATAGATCCTTCCATGCCGATCAGCAAGGTCCTCATCAGTAGGAATTTAGCCACATGAATTCTGGTATTATTTGCCTGCTAAACATCCCGAGAACTTCAAAGGAGTTCCTACCCGCGACAAAACTTCACATCCAGTGTTCATGGCTCTTTTTCTCTTAAGCTGAACTATTAGTTTTAATTCGTATGATCTCATTGCAGACTATACGTGGGGTTTTTTTCACCCTTAGAGTAGTCTTTACTTATTTGAAAGACAGCTGGGATTCACCCCCATTTTCCTGGTTCTAGAGTCTTCAGGCCCAAGCTTGTGCAGGTGTCTACATGTGTGTAGAATCATGGCATCCTTTTAGGGCCTCATCTATCAAAACCTTTGGACGAGCTATTCTTCCTGTCAAAAACTTTGGGAAACACGTTTATTTCCCATAGCTGCCATGCAACATCCTAGAAGGATCTCCTCCTCCAACATCAACTTCTGCATCTAAACAGGAGTTCTGTGGTCCTTCTTTGCAGCATTATGAAATCTTTTTTAAAGGCCAGGATGGTACTTTCCTTCTAAGGGCTCATCGATCGATTCCAGGATTTTTCTAGAGATCATGACAACAGGGCAACTAAATTGCCATCTGTCATTAGACTGAGTTCCCACCAGGGCATCCCAAGACGACCCAAATCGTTTCAAATATTTCAGCCCATCTGTTTTTTTTTTTTTTTTCTCAATTAAACCTGCTGAAACCACAGTCTTAGGTTTCTTTTACATCCAAGGCTCCTGCCTATCAACTCGTGCCAAGAAGGTAGTTTGTCTTCATGTGATAAATCGTCTAATTATCCCCAAACCCACTGCTCTGTGATGCCAGCATGTGTGAATTTACTACAACCTATATATATTTGAACTTCTATGTGCTAGTCATGGTATCAGACAGAAGAGGTATTTACAAGGAGCAAAACCAACATTGTCATGCCCTGGTAGAACTCTGTCTACAGAGAGGGGAGAGATTCATAAAATAACCACTCAAATACAGAATTCCGAATTGGGATAGACGCTATGAAATGCAAGAGCACAACAGAACAGGGGGACCCCACAGAGGCCTGAGGTTGCAGGTTGGTGTGGGGGTGGGGCGGATGTACTCTGGATACCCAGCACGGTTCTTCTCATTTCTCTTGACATTTGAGGTCAATTTGGAGAATGAACAAGCAAATATCAGCCTGGTATCTCCATCTACCACCTCCATCAGAGCCTAAGTCAACCCCAAAGTCCCTAATCTTCTCACACCGACTCCCCCATTGTAGTAAATAACTCTGGGCATCCACTCACTTCGTACCTCTCCCACCCTAATCCTGGTCACCATTATCATTGACCTAAAGTGACTTAGCCACCTCCTCACTGATGTCTCTGCCTCCCTTTTTACCCACATACAGCCCGTTCCTTGTAATTAGACACATATCTGTAAAATAAAACGTATCACTTCATCCATCTGTATAACATCTGACAATATCTCATTTGTCTCAGTGGACAGAACTTTATACAACGTGGCCCCCACTTCATCCTCTGATTTCATACCCTACAACCCAAGGATGTCCTCCCCGCAACCATGTGCACTTCTTCACAGAATAATCTAGCCTTGTTTGGGATCTGGATACATCTCGCCCATCTGGAAAGTGGGGTCTTTTCTCTTCTCCCTCATTTGCACACAGCTTGCTCCTTTCAGACCTTCACATACCAGCTTCTCAGAGCTTTCCATGACCACCTACTCTGAACCACCAGACACCGTCCATAATACCTCTCAGTGTTCATTATCTGGATATATCCCTCATAACCCTTAGAACAGTCTTGTCTGCTGTATCTCTTCCTGCTGTAAGGATGCAAGTTCCTTAAGACCAGACAACTCAGTAGTCTTACCAATGTATACCCAAGATGTGTAATGGGCACTCATTAAGTGCTTTTTTGGACTGAATGAACAAGAACTAAGTATGAAGCACAAGTGAGGATAATGTAATAGCACCATCCCCTTGAAGGGATGCCAGAAGGCTGTGTAGCCTTAGTGGTTCCAAGTAGCCATGGTTTGGATTCCAGTATAAAAATACAAGCTGTTTTTTTTAAAAAATATTTATAAGTTCTTTCCATTTGCTACAGATATCTGTAATTCCTTTCTCTCATCTGCCAAAGCTAGAAAACTAATCTCGTCAACTAGCGTATCTTTGTGCACCAAGCTAAGTTTACTTAGGTTTTTCTGAACAGAGATTGAGGAATCCATGAGTTCTGCGATTCCACACACAGCTGACATGTTTCCAGGTGGTAATTAGTCATTTGTTTCTTCTTTTCAAACCAAATTCTATAGGGCTCAAACTTCTATATAAGGAAAGTGTTCACATATGAAGTCTTGCCATATTTTCTACCCAATGTTCCATCAACATGTTTCAAACTACCATAGCCTCCTCTTAGGCCCACGGGAGAGGCCATATTGGAGCCATTCTAATCATGTGACATTACCCTATATATGAGGCACTCGAATGCATGGATAATAGATCTGTCAAGTTACAATACCACAAAGGAGAAATTTTATAATAGATTATATATATGTTATAGGTTAATAGATGACGTTATATTATTAGAATCTAACATACAGGACTCTATATTGCACATGTATTTTTATGAGACGTATATTTGACTACATAATAAGAACAAAATGAGATTTAAATACATTGAAAGACAGGAGATTTCCTACCTCCTTCTGGTAGTCTACAAAGGTGATTTCCTCACCACCTGATTTCTTAAACGTACTTCTGGGAGTCTCCTCCCAATTAATAGTATCCACTCGATAGGTTCTATTGTTATACCTGTGGAATGGTCACAACACCTAGTATTATTCCCAACATATTTATGGCATGGGATCATGTAAGAAGTGAGAAGCTTTAAATCCTACAAGAAATTTCAGGATATATCCACTTTAGTAAATTCATATGACATATAATTCACCTATGTAAGGCTACAATCCAATGGTTTCAGTATATTCACAGAGTTGTAAATCCTATACATTTGCCTACCCACCCTATTTCACATGAATTGAATGATACAGTATGTGACCTTTCCTGACAGCCTTCTTCCACTTCGTGTACTACTTTTCAAGGTTTATCTATGCTGTAGCATGATTGGTATTTCATTCCTTTTTGTTGCCAAATGACACACTATTTTATGGATATACATTTTTATTTTTCCATTTGTCAGCTGATGAACATTTGAGTTGTTAACACCTTTGAGCTATTATGAAAAATGAGATTATGGACATTCATGTATCAATTCTGGTAGGCATTGGTGTTCATTTCTCTTGGGTATAAAACTAGGAATAAATTGCTGACTCATATGGTGACACTATATTTAGCATATTGAGAAGGGCCATCCTGTTTTCCAAAGAGACCACACCATTTTTACTTCTACCAGCAGTATTTGACGGGTGGTTCCAACTTTTTCACATCCTTGCTAACACTTAATCTCTGCCTTTTCAAATTTAGCCATCATACTATGAAGGGGTATTTCACTGTGGTTTGACTTTGCATTTCCCTGATGGCCAATAATATTGAGTATCTTTTCATGTGATTATTGGCCATTTGTATATTTTCTTTGGAAGCCTGTCTATTCAGATCCTTTGCCCATTTTTTGAAAGTTGGGTTAAAGAAATAAGTGAAAGTTAGGTTCTCTTTTCATTATTGACTTGTAAACATTTCTTACATATGGAGAAGCAAGTTGTTCCGGAGATATGTGATTTCAAACGTTCTCTCATTCTGTTCCTTTTTTTTTTCTTTCTTTTTCTTAACTTTAAATTTTTTGTAACGTTTATTTATTGTTGAGACAGAGAGAGACAGAGCATGAACAGGGGAGGGGCAGAGAGAGAGGGAGACACAGAATCGGAAACAGGCTCCAGGCTCCGAGCCATCTGCCCAGAGCCCGATGCGGGGCTCGAACTCCCGGACCGCGAGATCGTGACCTGGCTGAAGTCGGACGCTTAACCGACTGCGCCACCCAGGCGCCCCTTCTTTCTTTTTCTTAACTTTAAATTTTTTGTAACGTTTATTTATTGTTGAGACAGAGAGAGACAGAGCATGAACAGGGGAGGGGCAGAGAGAGAGGAAGACACAGAATCTGAAGCAGGCTCCAGGCTCCGACGCGGACTGCGACATCGTGACCTGAGTTGAAGTCGGACGCTTAACCGACTGAGCCACCCAGGCGCCCCCCCCCTTTTTTTTTTTTTACTTCAAAGAAAGAAAGTTTTCAATTTGGTGAAGTCCAATTTATGTTTTCCTTCTGTCATCCCTTCTCTGTTGGCATTTTATTTTATAAGGTTTTCTCTAAGCCAAAGTCAAGAAAATTTACTCCTAGATTTCCTTCTAGGAATTTTATAGAGTTTTAACGCTTACCTTTAGGTCTATTTTTAGTTAATTTGGGGGATAAATTGGAGTTAATTTTGTATCTTCTGTGAGGAATGGCCAGGTGGATATCCAGTGGTCCCAGCAATATTTGAGGAAACGAGTATTCCTTCCCCAAGAAAGCGGTCTTGAAACTCTTGCTGAAAAAAAAATCAATGGACTATAAATGTGAGGGTTAACTCCAGAATTCCCAATTCTATTCCATTGATTTTTAGGTCTATCGTCATACCAGTATCCCACTGTCCTGATTCCGAGAGCTTTGTCGTAAATTTTGAAATTGGGAAGCAAGAATAAAGTCGAGGACTCCTAAGATGATGCTGGCCAAGCAGCTTTACATCCACGCTCTTCAGCTTAAAATGTCTGGTCTAGAAGAAGATTAAAAGTAAAACACTTCCGTCAAGTGGACATTTGCGAATGGATGATAATTAAGCCCTGATTTTTAAAAATAGTTAGACACAAAGCAAGAGAAATGAAATTTGGAAGGAGCATATTCTGTTACATGTGAGAGCAGGTTCAGAGCAGGTGACTGGATCAACCTCAGGAATCACAAGAGCAGCAAAATCTACAACTGAATCTTATCTCTCTCTCATGCTGTAGAGCCAGATGAGGAAAGCGTGGATGGATTCTCACCATTCCCATGCTATTTCTGCCTCTGACCTTTATGTTTATTGATTCGAAAACTGTAGGACCATCTCTTATGGGGGGAAAAGGTTCTCAAAGAGATTGGATAGGTTTGTAAAAAGCAGACTCACAGGACACCTGTGTGGCGCAGTTGGTCAAGTGTCCGACTTCAGCTCAGGTCATGATCTCATGGTTTGTGGGTTCGAGCCCCACATCAGACTCTGTGCTGACAGTGCAGAGCCTGGAGCCTGCTTCAGATTCTGTGTCTCCCTCTCTGTCTCTGTCTCTGTCTCTCTCTCTGCCCCTCCCCCACACTCTCTCTGCTTCTCTCAAAAAAAATAATAAACATTAAAAAAGTTAATGAACACAGATGTAAAAACAATTGATCCAACTAATTCTTTAAAATTTCCATAGCATCTTTCCTTTGGGATTTGTTATCAACATGCATTATTAGATCAAGCAGTTTGCATTCGGAGCAGTTTGTGGTTCACATCAGCACAGAGGGTAATGCTGGTTTCATACTCAAGAATAGAAGCACTATATCCAGGCCAGATTACCAGCCTGCAAACAGAAGACATTAGATGTAAGGGTCAAAGTCCAAGCTCTGAACAAGGAAGCAAGCGTCCCAGGGTTGGAACTTGGGGTCTAAAATTGGTGCTTAGGAGTCAAGCAGTTTCAATTTCTTATTTCTAGTAAGAACTGATCTTTTGAAGGACCTTTCCAATAGAGATTTACCTGATGGGCTAGTTATAACTCTTACACTCTCTTTGTTAAACCATATTGTTACCACCCACAGGCTCACACACCTATAGCCACACACATGCGTATGTATGTATGTATGTGAGAATATATAGGATATAGGTGTATAAAGTATAAACATATACACAATATATATACATACATACATACATACATACATGTAGCTATAATTACTATGATTGAAAGTATTTAAGAGAAATTTATTATCCAAATTTGAGAAGATTTAGACTTCTTATGAGGTTTATATAACTACCGAATACCTCAAGGTTTATGCTTATCATTCTAGGACTGTAAGAGTGAATCTTTTCACTTCGTTTCAAATTTACATGAAATTCTAACTGAATCGTTCATGGCCAGTGGGTACCACTGAAAAGACCATCACTTATAAATCCTACTGCTTCAAATGAGAGTCACTTTCTCAAATGCTTCTATGGTCAGGTCTGTAGAATGTGAGGCTTTCCACTGTGTACTTACGATTGAGGAACTCCGTGGCCTCATTCTCGTTGTAATAGTTGCGACCAACTTGCTTCAAATCCATCATCTTCAAAATTCTAGAAATTGGAAGAAAGGATTTCGTGGCAACCGCAGTGAATATTATTAAGATTTACTAACAAACACGGAGATACACTGGGGCGAAGAAATCGATCAGTGACTTTGTTTTACAAACGATTAACAGGAAGTGCCTGATACAACAAGGAAATGACATTGTAAGGTAGATATTAAGGCCCCTTGAACCTCCATTTTTCCCTCCTTTACATAATCTACAACAAAGGGTCATGGGAAGGTCATCAGAAGGTCCTTCATCCCCAGAAATGAACTGAAACCTCTTTTGCAGACTACGTGCCTCTAATTTTCGTTTTCACTATTTGTGCATCACCGTAAGTGTAGACCACCAAACAAATGTAGGGGTGCCTGCG
Organism: Prionailurus bengalensis; assembly: GCF_016509475.1. Lineage (NCBI taxonomy): Eukaryota > Metazoa > Chordata > Mammalia > Carnivora > Felidae > Prionailurus > Prionailurus bengalensis. The sequence goes on from NW_025091172.1 coordinate 59,212, forward strand.
CCAGACTTTGGCTCAGGGCATGATCTTGCACTGAGGGCTCAAGCCCCGCACTGGGCTCTGTGCTGACAGCTCGGAGCCTGGATCCTGCTTCAGATTTTGTGTCTCCCTCTCTCTGCCCCTCCCCTGCTTGTGCTCTTTCTCTCTCTCTTACAAAAATAAAAAAAAACATTAAGAAAAGAAAACAAATGCACATTTACTCCAGGAGAAAGAGGCATCGCTGTGCACAGTTGACATCTGCCCCTCCCTCGACAGGGAGCAGGCATGGGATGTGGGGGTAGGCAGGAAGAACAATGTCAACAATAAGCCACAGAACTCAAGCACATCTAGGTGAGGTTCCAGTGCCGATGCATCTCAAAGATCGCTTGCCCTCCCAGAACATGAGGAGACCTCGAGAACACAAATTCTAGGACCAAACAGCTATGTACAGTGCCACTGACACACTAACATACAACCAAATCTCAAGCAAATGAAATCTCACAAACACACTTGCTAGAGAGAGTGTTGTAATAACGTAAGCAGTCCAGTGAGGTGGGTTTGAGTCACTGAAGAATTCAGTGATGACCTTCACAATCTCGTTGCCCCACCGGCTGACCAGTTCTGTTTTCTGAGGTAAAGAAACAACAAAAAGGTCTAGTGCTCCTTCCAAGGAGAGGACGCTCATTACTGGACCACAAATCAACAGGTCACTTGGGTGTCTGGCAGGAGCAATCTTAACCCCCAGAGACACAGGCAGGTAGAATATACGATTTAGGAGACCCAAATGAGGGTCCGAGTTGAATATTTACAATGATTTTTTTTTTAACTTAAGCTCCTGTAAATTATGCACTTGCTAACTAAATACAGGAGTTTATTGAAGTGGGGTGTCTGGGTGGCTCAGTCGGTGAAATGTCTGACTTCAGCTCCGATCATGATCTCACATTTTATGGGCTCTAGCCCTATATCGGGCTTTGTGCTGACAGCTCAGAGCCTGGCGCCAGCTTCAGATTCTGTGTCTCCCTCTCTCTCTGCCCCTCCCCGGCTCACACTCTGCCTCTCTCTCTCTCTCTCTCTCTCTCTCTCTCTCTCTCTCAAAAATAAACGTTTAAAAAATAGTTTTTAAAGTTTATTGAAGAGGGTCGGCTGGGTGGCTCAGTCAGTTAAGCCTCTGACTCTTGATTTCAGCTCAGGTTATGATCTCACGGTTCAGGGGTTTGAGCCCCACTTCAGGCTCTGTGCTGTGTCAAACCTGCTTAAGATTCTTTCTCTCTGCCCCTCCCCCAATTGCTCACTCTCAAAAATATTAAATTAAGGAAAAGAAATGGAATATTAAGTCCTTCCAGTTCTGTGTGTGTATGCGTGTGTGTGTGTGTGAAGATTTGGAACAAGAAATAAAAACTTTTTCAATACTTCGTTAGCATTTGAGCCCTATTTGCCATTGGAAAGGTAAAAAATATATATTTTGTTCTTAAATTCATTTTAACCACAAAAATGAGGCATGAGGGAACATCAGTGATAGCCAAACACGGCATGTGGGTTTTGTTACAAATCCTATGGGCAAGAGATCGAGAGGTGTCCATGAACCATTGTATGAAAAAGGTATATTTGCTATAATACAGGGAGAATGTGAGAGAAAGAAAGAACAAAGGTCAAGAAAATGTCCACTAACAGGAGTGCCTGCATGGCTCAGTTGGTTAAGTGCCCAACTCTTGACTTCAGCACAGGTCATGATCTTGTGGTTTGTGGGTTCAAGCCCTGTAGCCCTGCACAATCAGTGCAGAGCCTGCTTGGGATTCTCTCGCCCTTGCTCTCTGCTCCTCCCCTACATGTGCTTTCTCTCTCTCAAAATAAGTCAATAAACTTAAAGAAAATGTCCAATCACATTACTTACCCTGCTTTTGTAGTTTATGAGGCAGTAATAAAGAGTTCCCATCTAATGTGGGACACTCTCCAATTACATGTTTATGCTGGCAGAGCAAATCTGTACGAACTTTTCCATCTTCAACCTCTGGCATGTAATCAATGTTGTACTTATACGTGAGGAGTTGAGGGCGAGAGGTCACTCGGAAATGGTTGGTGAATAGCTTCACCACTCTACCTTGCATTCCTGCAAAAACCGAGGCACATGTCAATAATGAAACAAGTTGACCAATCGCTCCCAAAACAATGGAGACACCACAATCTTGAGAGCTTAAGTTAGGTCAAACCAAGACATGAACAAGTAACGTACACTTATACACACCTGATGCCCAGACTATGTACCGGCCTTTTAGAGGAATCCTCACACAAACATACATTTAGAGTTAAAACAGGAGATTAAAATATTAAATTAACAGTAACAAGAGATCAAAAGAAAACCTCTTGTAACACAAAGCTTCCAAAAGGGGAGGGCGAGTGGGGAGCCACTGTTTGTAATAGTGTTTAGCATTCAAAAAAAAAAAAAGGCTCAGCACAACCAAAGAACTGGGTCATTTGATTTTAGTTGCTATAAAAGAAAAAGAAAACTGGCAAGTACATCCAGGTCCCTAAAATAGGTCTCTATTTCTGCAAAGGTGGAGGTTATTACAACATGAGAGGGTGGGAAGGTACCTCTACTCACAGTGATGGGGTGAAGCTCTAAGATTCTCAAACACAAAGGAACCTCAGAACAAGATCAACACGAACAATTCCCTAACGCTAGGTTGTTAAAGGCCACCACACCTGTTGTGGAGTCTTTCACATGTTCCAAGTACTGTCGGGTATTCACCACCTGGTCTTGAAAAATGGCTCCAAGAACCCTTTTCCCCTTCAGCGACAGTGCCTGCAATCCAGCCCCCCGCTGAAGTTCCTCTGCACAGAAACAAATGCAAAAACCATGAATTTTATAGGATAAAAAACAAATGGAAACGTAAACAAAGGACAATGTTAAGTACAACTTAAGTTGAGGTGGTTGGAGGTAGAAAAGAGGGTTGTCAAAGGATCCAAACAACAGTAGTTCGGTAATGGATCACCAGAGAAGGTGAATGTTACCCAGAAGCCTTTCTCAACAAGACCCCATTCCGTGTCAGCGGCTACCCGAGCACCACATTCATTGCTGCTATGGCGTTTGCCTCCTTTCATCCGGTATTTGTTCAGAGGGCAAGCTTCTTCTAATCAGAAACTTTGTCCTTTCTCTACCTTCTTTATAGGCTAATCACCTGGTACCAGAGTGCCCTCTAGTGGGCATCAGAAAATGCTGACTAAATAAACAGTCCTTTCAAAAAAAAATGCATGAGAGGTGTTTGAGTGGCCTCAGTGGATGAAGCTGAGGACTCTTGGTTGCAGCTCAGGTCATTATTTCACAGTTCCTGAATTCGAGCCCTGCATCAGAGCTCTGTGCTGACAGCATGGAGTCTGCTTGGGATTCTCTCTCTGCCCCTCCCCTGCTCTTGCTCTCTCGGTCTCTCTACATCAACAAACTGAAAAAAAAATTATCAAAAGCCAGTTTCATGATTTTTTTTTTAAAACAACTGATCGATTTTTTTTTAACAGCAACTGGGAAAGGCTCTCATGTTATTTTTATCACACTGTAATATTCATCTAATTGAACTATTTTACAAGGTGACTATTTGAGCACAGTGCAAGGCAACCTTTCACAGATTATGAAAGAAACCTCCGTAAATGGGTAATACAGTCCATGCCTTGGGTTGCACAAACTGGTTTTCTTCAAAATGTTACTTCTGGAAGCTATTATCCCTAGCTTATGATGCTCTTAAACAAACACAGTCTGAATTTCCATAATAGAAAATCATTTCATTTTACACATAAGTTTTTAAATGATTTTTATCAAACTCTCAACTAATTCCTGACACACCCAGCAATCAAATTTATCATATTCAAACTTCAGTGAAAGAAAACACCAAGCATCATTCACTAGTACTTGCTACATACGGTGTACTTACATAAAATATTAAAAACCCCTGAGATGTAAAAATAGGTGTCTTAATATTGTATATTCATGTTTATCATGTCGTCTTAGGGGTCTGGATTTTGTCTCAGTTTATTATAAAAGTATCTACAACAGAGGATACCAAAAGCAGAGGAAACAGGAGCAAAATAGACAAGTGGGAATTCAACCTAAAAACTTTCTGCACAGCAAATGAATCAATCAACAGAATGAAAGGCAACTTACGGAATGGGAGAAAGTATTTGCAAACCATGTATAAGGGGTTAATTAAAAAAATATAAGGAACTCCTGTTACTCAATAGCCAAAAAACCTAATAACCCATTTTTTGTTAATGGGGAAAGGACCTGAATCGGCATCTCTCCAAAGAGGACATGTAAATGGCAAACAGACATATGAATGTAGAACCAAGCAAAGTACAGAAAACTGGGTATTACCAGAAGGTGGGATGTGAGGGGGCTGGTTGAATTCATGGGGGACAAAGCAGACCCTCAGGGAGAAGTTGCCGCTGAATCAAAGACCGGAAAGAGGAGACTGAGTTACAAGGTTATACGGGCGACAGGTAGAGGAAAGAGCAAATCTTCTAATGTAGAAACGTGCAAGAAAGAACAAGGTGGCCGATGTGACTGCTGCAAGGTGAGCACGAGGTAGAGAAGCTTAGGTCAGAAAGGTAGTGGGAGAGAGGCCATTTTTTTCAATGTTTATTTCTGAGAGAGAGAGAGAGAGGGAGGGAGGGAGAGAGAACAAGCAGGGGAGGGGGAGAGGGAGAGGGAGAGGGAGAGGGAGAGGGAGAGGGAGAGGGAGAGGGAGAGGGGGAGGGAGAGAGAGAGGGGGAGGGAGAGGGAGAGGGGGAGGGAGAGGGAGAGGGAGAGGGAGAGGGAGAGGGGGAGAGAGACAGAGAGAGAGAGAGAGGGGGAGAGAGAGAGAGAGAGAGAGAGGAAGACAGAGGATCCAAAGATCCAAAGCGGGCTCTGCACGGTCACACTTGGGGCTCAAACCTACAAACCGTGAGATCGTGACTTGAGCTGAAGTCAGGGCTTAATGGAATGAGCCACCGGTGCACCCCAGGAGGGAAGCCATCTCAAAGAATGCGCCTCTGACTGGGAAAATGGGAACCTTTACAGGATGTCGGGCAGAGGAACTGCATGGACCGATTTATATGGTTCTGTGTGCTGGGAAACAGGCAGAAGGAAACCCAGGGTGGAAGCAAGACTAGTTTGGAGACCACTTGCCAGGTGCAGCAAGGGATGCTGGTGGCTTGGGCCAGAGGGTAGGAACAGAGGTGGTGACACATTGTCAGATGCCAGATACCTTTTGGAAAATTGGGAGACAACAGTGTTTCCTGGATGCTGGTGTGCAGGAAAAGTTTGGGCTCGCGACAGGAATCTAGGGCGGATGCAAAGACTTTCGCCTGAGCACATGGAAGAATGGAGCTTCTTCAAACGACAAGTCTGGGAGGGAGAATCAGGAGCTCAGAGATGTCTGTGGGGTGTTAGCTGCCTGTTTTGAAGTCACTTTCCAAGAGGGGTCATTGGCTACGGCCAAGCTCTTTAGAAACCTTTCCATCCACTCGGGTGGAAGGGAAGTCTATTCGCATATGAGAAAACGCATGAGAAGGAAGTAGTAGGGGAAGAAGATAAAGCATCTTTTGCACCAAGGAGACTGAACAGGCTGTGGAGGCTCCAGGCGGGGGAGGTGCGGCGGCTCCCTGCAGCGGGGCGCGTTGAGAGGGCGCCCGACCTTGCCCGCGGCCTCGGGCTCGGGTCCTGGCCCGACCTGACATTGCTGCCCAGAAGGGGACAGACCCTGGAAGGGGGCACAGTTATGTTCGACTTCTCTAGGTAGTTGTCTGGTCACCTTTTACAAACCAGGACTTTGAAGAAGGCTTCAGGTTGCTAACTACACGTGTTTTCCAATCACGCCCCAAACACTGCTAACTGCCAAGTTGTCAGAGAAGGATCCTGTGGTAACAGGGAACCTGGTAAGACATTCTTGGAGATGTGCAGAAAATTATTGACTAGGATTCTTTCCCCCCACACCAAGTCACAGGTCACTGTGGGTTACCCTGCTTGCTTGTAGGAGTCCGGTGTGCATGGAGTTCACACCTACCGCCTATCCCCATGGTGCGCCTGCGCGCGCGCACGCACGCGCACACACACACACACACACACACACCCCACACCCACAGGCACATACACCCAGGGCTACCGCCACCCGAACGGGTCACCCACCCGACTCCGCTGACACAACTCACCTTCGTTCCTGCCTCCTGAAGCATTAGTCTGATCTGTGGGGTTTTAGTTGCCTTCTTTCATGCCCTGTAGCCTAGGGTTCCTCTTCCAGCGCCGCAGCGCCTGAGCACTGACGTCCGCGGGGTCAGAGGGGCAAAGCTCCTCTCTGAAAGGGCCAGCCTTTCCCGGGACTGGCCCTGTACCTGTACCTCACCGCCGTCACCGAGGGGCAGTAGGACTAGCCTGGCCTCCTCGCGGGACGCTCCCACAGTCAGCAAGGCTGGCCCCGACCAGCCCCCACCCTCATTTCTAGTTCAACCCTGCTGGCCCAGCCCCTTCAGGCACCGCCTCCATCCAGGCCCACATGAGGCCTACCTAGTAGTGCACCTGGCGCTTTCAAAGGTGCTCTGAGTCTCAGGGGGATGGGCGTGGGTGGTTCTGCCTGCTCTCCTGCCCCGCCCAACCTCCCCCCACCAACCATCCCCCGATTAACCTGCCAGTGACTTCACCCAACGAAGTGCACATGGAGCTCCAGAAACTTTGGCCCTTACCACTTAATATTTTAACCAGTTCCCCACAGCTCCCAATAAAACTACATTGTAACCACCGTGACTATCCTTGGATCCAAATCTAGGCTCCTTCATCATCCTCTCCTTGGCCTAGATCCCTACAAGTGGGTTTGCAGTGATTTGTAAGCTTTTAAGCATTGGTGTAATTAAAAAAAAAATTGTTGTTGTTGTTGAATAAGGCTCTTTTTGTCCATTGCTTCCGAGTTTCTGTCACTCTTTGACTTTGCCACTTAACACTGTTTTTTTTAATTCACTTAATTCTTTAGTTTTGTAATTGCATTGTCTTGCATTTAAATCCTTGATGCACACACTGGATACCCATTTCATTGTTTAACTTTTTTAGTTTAATTCCAGGTAGCGTAACAGCATTGCATTAGTTTCCAATGGACACTCATTTTAACTCAGAGAGTTATCTGACACCATTTCTAAAATAATCCTAACCTTGCCCCTGCTTTGAAGTCCCATCGTAATTCTGCAGAAACCTGTGTGTTCCTTTGGCTCTAACTGCAAACTCAGTTCTGCTTTGTCTGGTGTACCAGTAACACGATGTCTTGTTCCTTGATCTTGAAAGTATTCTGAGCACTAGAAAAGCCTAAATTGGCTAAGCACTTGAAAATCCCTGGCTGTTCCTTCAAATGAGTTTTCGAGTCAGTGCATTAAGTTCCAGAATATACTAAACACTATTGCCTGGTGACCTGAGGTTGGATTGAATTTAGACATCGATTTAGTTCTTCCGAGTTGCAGAGTCTTCACTAAGGTTTTCCTGGAAAATCCTTGTGCTCATAAGTGATTCCAAGGAAGATGTTTAGGGGTATCCAATTGCTGTATAGAGAGCACCCTGGAAACTGGCTCAGGTGCCCTCTGGTGGGGGCCATGTCAATTGAGTGTTCTGCTTTCAGATTCTGGTTTCTCTGATGAAGGTAGCCTGAGAGAGGGTGTAGGGAGAAGAAGAGGAGAAAACTCTGGAATACCAAATTTTAATGTTTTTATATGATATATGATCTGATAAACATACAAATGTATTTACTTGTCAAATGGAGGAAATATAGGAAATTCCCTTAGGGTAAACATTTCTATTTTCATATTCCAAGTACCACATCAACTATGATTTTACATATACACACATGTGAATGACACTGTTATTCTCGTGATTATAAAACTGAACATGCTGTTTTCAGTGACAACAAGATATTTCATGGAACAGTTTGAGAAGCAGTAACCTAGGTAGGAGCCAGAATGCCTGGGTGTGAATTCCCACTTCTGCTCATTATGAGCTGTATGACCTTGAGCACACTACCTAAAACTTCCGTGTCTCAGTCTCTGCATCTGTAAAATGAAGGTAATAATAGCACCTACTGGGGCACCTGGGTGGCTCAGTCGCTTCAGTGTCTGGCTTTTGACTTTGGCTCAGGACGTGATCTCAGGGTCATGAGACTGAGCCCCACAGCGAGCTCTGTGTGGACAGCGAGGAGCCTGCTTGGGATTCTTATTCTCTCTCTCTCTCTCTCTCTCTCTCTCTCCCCTCCCTCCCACCCTCCCTCCCTCCCTCCAACTCTGTCTCTACCCTCTTTCTCTCTCTCCCTACCTGCCCTTCCCCACAATTTCCCTCTCTCTCGCTCTCTCTCTGAAAACAAATAACCTTATAAAAGTGATCTCAAAATAAATAATAATAGTATCTACCGCACTGGGATCTTGGGAACATAAAATTAGGAAATAATACATGAACAACTTAGAAGGGTACGTGGCACATAGTCAGCTCTAAGTGTATGCATTTAGCCTGATTACTGTTGCTGTATTTGGTGTTCCAATACAATGTGATAGTTTAGGCAGGTGGCATGCCAATACAAGTGGTCCCCTATACAAATTATACTGAAGTTATTCTTCATACCACCGCCAAGTGGCAGCAAACGGGGAGCATGAGGCCCAGAATCTCTCCTCAGTACTTCACACAACTTTTGCCAATGCCACTAGCAAACAGTACTTTTTTTTTTTTTTAACGTTTATTTATTTTTGAGACAGAGAGAGACAGAGCATGAACAGTGGAGAGGCAGAGAGAGAGGGAGACACAGAATCTGAAACAGGCTGCAGGCTCCGAGCGGTCAGCACAGAGCCCGACGCGGGGCTCGAACTCATGGACGGTGAGATCATGACCTGAGCCGAAGTCGGACGCTTAACCGACCAAGCCACCCAGGCGCCCCTAGCAAACAGTACTTTTTTTTCCCCACTTATACTACTTTTAACTAACTCCCTCTCTATACTACTCAGTGGACAATACTCAGAGACTACAGTACAAATAGCACCTCCTAGATTGAGTAATAGATGCTTCACATGACCATCACAGGCAAGGGAAAGCCACTGACATGGAAATAATCGAGTCTTGCGAAACTAAAGTTCCTCAATCATTTCATATCCATACTGTTTACGTTAGGCTGCTTTAGCAGGTACTCTGATGAAGAGATTAAGGCTTTGTGGTAAAAGCCTATCAGAAGAGCTGTCCCCAGAGCTTGGCAGTTGGCAAAATGCTATAAATGTGTAAATCCCAGTTCTGGCTGCATAAGGAAGAAAGACTGCAATTTCTCCTTTTCTACTAACCATTTGCTTAAGTTTTGAAGCCTTGTCCATCTATCACCCTGCTTCTCCCCTTGCAGTGGACTCGAACATTCTTTAATGTATCGTCTCATCCACAGATTCAACTTTTCTTCACTTATTTCCTTCTTTTACACTAAAATCTAACTTTCATTCCCATCATTCCACTAAGAAATTTTGAGGGTCATCAAGGACCTTTTTTTTGTTTTAACTTTTTAAAGTCTTTATCCTGCTTCACTTCTTAGCAGCAGCGGATAACAATGCCCATACCCTCCCTCTGCTCTTCGAACCCCACCTTATTTCTAAAGGACGGCAACCCCTGGCATTGAGTTCTTGCCCCTTGCTATCTGTCTTTTGAATTGCTCTTAAGGCTTCAAAACCAGATTCTCCAATTCACATTTCCGGCTCTGACCCCTTTACCTAGGCCATGTGGACTTTTTGCTCTATCGTCTAGGTGTTCATAGACAACATCCTCAACCACACACTCAAAAATCATTACTTGACATGGATTACCTCTGTAGACAGCTAATCATGTACATTTTATTGGGGCTCTTTTCGGTGTTACTTTGAGTGTGTTTTTCTTATTGAGTCTTAGGAGGCACCCTTACCCTTAGGATGCTGACCAGCATACTTTGTCTCGCTTTTCATTTATAACACAATACTTATCACAAGGGCTGGGTGATCACTGGTTTGCCTTGTTTCCTTTTGAGTAATTTCTTAGTCCATAGAGATCTCAACTTATGGAAGTCTTCTGAAGTTCCTTTCAGACGCATACTTGGCTATATTGTTAGGAAGGTTAATTTGGCTAGAGCTACCTCTTCTTCCCAATCCAGATTCTTCACCTCAAAACTGTGTGCATCAAATATCTTCACCCAGGTAGCCTCTGGTTTGGGGATTCAGGAGATAAGGACCTTCTAGAGAAGTCAGAGCTATGGACTGAGTTGGCTGGAAGCTATCTTAAGTTTTTGATTCACAGGGAACACCTTAAAGTGGCAGCTAATTTCGTGCCATAACCCTAATTCCTTTCTATAGGGATCTACAGAAAATCCCTCCTTATTCTTTAATAAGCTTCATCAGTTTCAGATATTCTTACAAATTTTAGTCTTTGAGACCTTAAAGATTTCTTTAGGACACAGTAGCAGGACAACGCCTAGCACTCTCATTCACAGAAGACTGATCAACAGAGTGTCATGTTACTTGCGTGAAAGTACCCTAATACAATGTGATTCATTTATAAGAGGTCTAGAAAAGAAAATAATTTTCAGTGTCTCTTCAGCCACAAAAAGGACCAGTCAACAGGATGTTCTAGTTCCCCTGACGGGTATAGCTGTCTAATGAAACTTGCATGTGTATTATTATATAGCTTGTGTGACGGACAGAAACGAGTTGGTCAGTGTATCTACCTCATTGCACCCACTTAGGATTTACAATGTAAATCCTACAAAGGAGGCTGAGAGTGCGATGACATTAACCGTTCTGCTTGGAAAACAGTTGGGGTTTCACTACATATCAATAAATTACAATCTTGAACGGCACATTAGTCTTTTCTGAGATTGAATTGTGAAACCTCTGGAAGGCTGATTAACTCAAGTGAGTGGAAAAAGAAAATGAGTTCCTGAACTTGCAAAGGTAGGAGCACTATGTTACTAGATAAGGCCCTGACAGAGCAGACATTTCTACTATTTTACTGGCATTTCTTTTCCTTTACAAACCCAACAAAGAGAAAACTCCATTCCTTTGAAGGACGTTTGCATAACGACCTGCTAGTCATTCTTTTTTTTTTTAATTTTTTTTTTCAACGTTTATTTATTTTTGGGACAGAGAGAGACAGAGCATGAACGGGGGAGGGGCAGAGAGAGAGGGAGACACAGAATCGGAAACAGGCTCCAGGCTCTGAGCCATCAGCCCAGAGCCCGACGCGGGGCTCGAACTCACGGACTGCGAGATCGTGACCTGGCTGAAGTCGGACGCTTAACCGACTGCGCCACCCAGGCGCCCCTAGTCATTCTTGATAAAGACAATAAATTGCAAACTTCTAATTACAAACTACAACAAATCATCATTAAAATAACCCGTTCGAAACTGTCACTAAAGGGATGAGATTACAAAAGAAAGTCAGAATTCAAGATCAAATGATCACTCAAAGTTTGCACAAGTTTGAAACACCCTGAAAAATATTAGCAGGGACTCACACATCTGTATGCCAATGTTCACAGCAGCATTATTAACAATAGCCAAAAGGTGGACTAAACCAAACGCTCACTGTGGTATATATAAAATGTTGCTTTACTTAGACTCTCACAATGGTTTTATGAAAATCTCACTACAAACATCATTCCTTTATGAATTCAATCAACTTCATCTCTTTTTTTTTCTTTAATTTTTTTCTCAACGTTTATTTATTTTTGGGACAGAGAGAGACAGAGCATGAACGGGGGAGGGGCAGAGAGAGAGGGAGACACAGAATCGGAAACAGGCTCCAGGCTCTGAGCCATCAGCCCAGAGCCTGACGTGGGGCTCGAATTCCCAGACCGCGAGATCGTGACCTGGCTGAAGTCGGACGCTTAACCGACTGCGCCACCCAGGCGTCCCAGCGTCATCTCTATAGAAGAATTACATCACTAGTAGCAAGTAGGAACAATATCAACCTAACCTTCATTTTTATTTTTATTTTTTTTAATTTTTTTTTCAACGTTTATTTATTTTTGGGACAGAGAGAGACAGAGCATGAACGGGGGAGGGGCAGAGAGAGGGAGACACAGAATCAGAAACAGGCTCCAGGCTGTGAGCCATCAGCCCAGAGCCTGACGCGGGGCTCGAACTCACGGACCGCGAGATCGTGACTTGGCTGAAGTCGGACGCTTAACCGACTGTGCCACCCAGGCGCCCCTCAACCTAACCTTTAGATCAGTGAGATTTTCCATATGAGCCAAAACATTCTCATGTACTACTACTAGTGAAATAAGTATTCCTTTTCAGTAGGACAGACATTAAGAGACCCACTTACCAAACTTATCCTTAACAAGTTGCTCTGAAGATCTTGAATTTGGGCCACTTGCTGTTTAATGGTTTCTTCCCATCTGGCATGTTGAACTTTTAGCCTAAAATGCAGATCTTAAGATAATTATTCTCACACATAAATTTAAAAAAATACCATATAATTTCTGAACAAATGAGGGTATTATTACATAAATTCTTAAAATTTTATCAAGAGGAAGATTTGGCAATTGTGCCATTTTCCTCTTTGTGTTTTGTGGATAAGGTACAAAATTGAGAGATAAGATGCCACGATTCTGCATTTCAAACTAGCTCAAAGCTGGAATTTGTATCCACTTAACAATGATATACTGGCATAACTAATACATTTCTCATACTACACTGCTTATCTGCTCTATAAATACTCACACTATTTTCTCTGAGGGTAGAATTCTACTTTTGCATATGATCTTTCATCTCCTCAGCATGTCTTATGGCCTCTGCATGTCGATCCTGTGCTTCTTGCAACTAAAATAAAGAAAAAAATAATTTTAACTACTGACAATCTAATAGAACACCATCACCTATTTCTGTAACTAAATTATTTTCTTTTTTGACTTGAGAGAGTGAGAGAGAGAGAGAGAGAGAGAGAGAGAGAGAGAGAACATGCACAAATGGGGAAGAGAGGCAGAGGGAGAGACAGAGAAAATCGTAAGCAGGCTCCAAGCTCAGGGTGAAGCCTGATGTGGGGCTCGGTCTCATGACCGGTCTCATGATGTGGGGTTTGGGATCATGACCTGAGTGGAAATTAAGAGACAGGACGCTCAACCAACTAAGCCGCCCAAGTGCCCCTGTAACTAAAATCTTATTGGACCCAGTCACACTCTCCCCTACATGCTGATGATGGCTACTTTGAGGTCATAACAGCAGAGTTGAGATGCTACAACAGAGGCTATGGCCAACAAAGATGAAATGTTTCAATACTCTTACAGAATAGTTTACCAACCTTACTGTACTACAAAAACATAACGTTTTTAATGATTTTAAATTATATATGATCAGATAACCGTACAAATGTATCTACTGGTCAAATGGAGGAAATCTAGGAAATTGCCTTATGGTAAACATTTCGGTTTTCACATTACAAGCACCGCATCAACTATGATTTTAAATTTTCACATAGGTGAATGACATTGTTATTCTCGTGATGATAAAACTGAACATGCTGTTTTCAGTGACAACAAGATATTTCATGGAACAGACTGAGAAGCAGTATCCTAGTAGGAGCCAGAATGCCTGGGTCTGAATTCCCAATTCTGCTGGTTATGAGCTGTACAACCTTGAGTACACTACCGAAAACTTCCGTGTGTCAGTCTCTGCATCTGTAAAATGAAGGTAATAACATCACTTACTGGGGTACCTGGGTGGCTCAGTCGCTTCAGTGTCCGGCTCTTGATTTCGGCTCAGGACATGATTTCAGGGTCATGTGATTGAGCCCCACAATGAGCTCTGTGTGGACAGCGAGGAGCCTGTTTGGGATTCATTCTCTCTCTCTCTCTCTCTCTCTCTCTCTCTCTCCCCCACCCCCGTCTTTCTCTCTCTCCCTACTTGCCCTTCCCCACAACCTCTTTCTCTCTCTCTCTCTCTGTATCTCTGAAAACAAATAACCTTAAAAAAGTGATCTCAAAATAAATACTAATAGTATCTACTTCACTGCGATGTTGGGAAGATTACAATAGGAAAAAACACATGAACAACTTAGAAGGGTACGTGGCACATAGTCAGCTCTAAATGTCTGCATTGATTAGTGTTGCTATATTTTGCGTTCCAATACAATGTGATACTTCAGGCAGGTGGCATGCCAATACAAGTGGTCCCCATACAAATTATACTGAAGTTATTCTTTATTCTACCACAAGTGGCAGCAAATGGGGAGTTTGAGGCCCAGAATCTCTCCTCAGTACTTCAAACAACTTTGCCAATGCCACTAACCAACAGTACTTTTTTCCACTTATAATCCTTTTAACTGACTTCCACTCTATACCACTCAGTGGACAATGTTCACAGACTACAGTAGAAATAGCCCCTCCTTGATTCAGTAGTAGATCCTTTACATGACCATCGGAGGCAAGGGAAAGCCACTGACATGGAAATAATAGAGTCTTGATAAAATAAAGTTCCTCAGTCATTTCATGTCCATACTGTTTATGTTAGGCTGCTTGAGCAAGGGTTACGGGCTCTGATGGCCATGCACTTGAAAATCCACAAGTATCTTTTGAATCCTAAAAACAAAATCCAAAAAAAAAAAAAACTCCTACTAAATTTCCTACTTTAAAAGCAATTACACATAAAAATCAAAAAGTGTATATATATATATATATATATATATATATATATATATATATATATATGTTAAAAACCAGAACATTAAAGCAGAAGCCCTTGTACGTGCTCTCTGGATCTAAACTACCTTTTCGGCCTCATTTGGCCATTAACTCTATAAACTGAGCATGGAAGTTCAGGGTTAGGATAATGGAATGCTGACCTTACCAACAATATAAACAATCGATTAATGCATGTTTCCTCTGTTATATATATGTATATATATATATACACATATATACGTGTATATGTATAAAATATATATATACACATATATGATATATATCTAACATACTGTCTTCTTACACTATAAACTAAAGAAAAGGTTACTAAGAAAATCGGAAGGAAGGGGTGCTGGGTGGCACTGTCGGTTAAAGGTCAGGCTCTTGACTTTGGCTCAGATCATGATCTATACTTCTTGCGTTCAAGCCCCATGATAGGTTCAGCACTGGCAGTGTGGAGCCTGATGAAGATTCTCTCTCTGCCCCCGCTTCCCCTACTAACATGCTCTGTCCACTCTCTCTCTCAAAATAAATAATTAAAAAAAAAGAAGAAAAATAAAATCATAAGGAACAGAAAATACGTTTACAGGAGAGTACTCTATTTATTGAAAAATATCTGTGTGTAAGTGGACTCCCACGGTACAAACCCACCTGGTTCAAGGGTCAACTGCATACCTGTATGATGTCTCCACCAAGAGATTACTGGAACTTAACATAGAGCCAAATTAGAAAATCAAAACCCCGTTCCTACTTTCCTATTCTTTTCTGGACACTATGGCCATTTTATTGGCCTTCAGACATCTTCACATTTCAAACAAGTATTTTCTTGGGGGGCCTGGGTGACTTAGTCGACTAGGCGCCCAACTTTGGCTCAGGTCATGTTCTCAATTTCATGAGTTCGAGTCCCGCATTGGGCTCCTTGCTCTCAGTGCAGAGCCTGCTTCGGATCTTCTGTCCCCCCACCCCGCTCTCAACAATAAACAAACATTCACCAAACAAAGTATCCTCAATATATAGTAAGTCACTAAAAGCCACTGCGATCATTTTGTCTTCTATTTCTATAGCACGCTTTACAGTTTACAAAACGTTGCCACATTTGTTCATTCCACATAACCAAGAGGTGGGTATTAGTGCCATTTTTAGGAACGAGGTCATTGACATTCAAGCAAGTTTTTCCAAGATGCCACAGCTAGGAAGTGACGGAACCAAGATGCTAGCATGTCTTTTGATTTCAAGTACAGTGCTTGTAGCATTATGCAGCAGCTGCCTGAGCCTAAGAGATCAGGACCTTTTCACCTCCTTCCCTAGTTGTCACCTTAGAATAGGTCATCATTACTTTACTTACATTACCACAAGTAGGACTGCGAAGTTATTTTAATTATCCAAAATGGGTTTTACTTATTGAAGCACCACTAAACCAAACTGTGCTCATCATAATCCCAATGCTCCTTGTAGATCTACTTGACAATCCAAACATATTATTATCAAGTCCCAGGCCATATCTTTGGAAGGTTCAAGTTGTAAACACCATAATCCAAACTCTTTCTGGATGTCAGGAGGAGTCTGACACATGATCCCGTATACACCACAGGATCATACACTTGGCCATACGTTGACCTAGAGTAATTCTTTAGTGTTTCAGATACCTTAACTTCAAAACCCAAACTCATTCCCTCCAAGCCTTCGTTTTCTGCACTAATACTACACAACTTTCATTATGTCTGCAAATTAGCAGAACTCTACTATGCTGTGTGCTCATAATTAACACATAATTATTTTATCACATATAGGAAAACATAGAAGAAGTTGTTTCTGTGGGCAAATGCAGAGATGAGAGAGTGAAGTCAAAGCATCTCTTGGACGTTTTAACATCACTCCATGCTTATACTTAAAAATAAGAAGAAGACAGTACCTCAGGAAGAGAAGGTGATTCTACATCTTCCTCTTCTCCTAATTCTAATGCTGACATCATATCTAGAGAATACGGCCACAGATAAATTAATGAAAACATGTGTTACTATGAACTTTAAACACATACACAAGTCTATCTCCATTCATGAATATTTCAATAAAATAAAAGCAATAGCAGAAAAGATGTTCAGGGGGTTCAAGATTTTCCGGAAGTAAAAGGGGGTCATACTTGGGATACTCAGAAAGAAAGATAGCAACAGAAAAATATCTTCACGAAAAAAGGATAATATATTTGGATCTACATACTTTTAGATTTTTCTCATACTAGTATTGAATCATAGGAAAACAACTCACAGAGATTCACTAGCTTACCACTTCTGCAATTTTTATGCACTCCACCAGCAGAAGTCACACTGTCATTAACTGTTTGCTCTGGTGGCACATTTTCAATAATACCAACACCATCTTCCTTTGCTTCCATTGCTGACTTTGCTGCTCCTTCCTAGAAAAACAGCACAAAACAAAAACCCAACTTCAGAAAAACATCACATTAATTCATTTGGTCATGCACTCACCCACTCGGAAAGACAAGCACATACTGTATCTGTCAAGTCACAGCCACGATCCGGGGAGGAGCTGGAAAGAGAAATAAAAGACAGACCTGTTCTATATGCTAGTAGCGGTAGAGATGCATGAAAACAGGTAAGGACAGAAAAATACCATCCTCTAGTTCTACAAGGGAAGTGAATAACATACAGTGAACGCACAAAGGAGGAAACACTTACATTTGGGAAGCTCAGCAAACGCTGGGAAGATAGGGCTGTATCTTAAAAGACAAAGTGCACGGGGAGGGTGTGAAGGGCATTCTAGAATGAGCAAAAGGATCAAGTATGAAATAACATAGTAAGTGACAACACCTATGCAATATGGCAAACCTGGAACAGAGTTATTGGGAATGGGATAGACAGAGACATATTACCGGAACATCAGGATGAAACCAAAAAAAAAAAAAAAAAAAAAGAGCAGTGTTATGCTAGAACAAGAATTTTCTCCTTCAGGTAATGGGGATCCATTGAATAAGCAGAGGAGTGACCTCGTCACAAGTATATTTTAGAAAGGTCACTCTGGCAATGTAGGATGTAGGACAATGTAGGCAATGTAGGATGAACGTAAAGACAGCAAAACCAGAAGAGTACTGCAAAATTATAGGTGAGAGAGTGAATTACAGGAATAACATATGAAAAATGGGAAGCAGGTACAAACTATCGAATGTGGTGAGTGACAGCATGCGGTCATTTCAGGGAAGTTCGGAGTCCAGGACTTTTCCTGTTTCGGGAATGCTATTTATTAGACTAGGGAACACAAATGACAGAGCAGATTACAAAGAGTCGGGAAAGAGGAAAGGGAAAGCGTCAGAAACAATGTCTTTAAACTAGGGCATATTAAATTTAAAGTACCCCGTGGACGTAGGAAGAAAATGTTAGGGCCGCCTGGATGCCTCAGTCAGTTAGCACCTGACTCTTGATTTTGGCTCCGGGCATGATCTCACAGTTCATGGGTTCAAGCCCCCCATCTGGTTCTGCGCTGACAGTGCAGAGTCTGCTTGGGATCTTCTCTCTCTCCCTCTGTCTCTCTGCCCCTCCCCACTTGTGTTCTCTCTGTCTCTCTCTCCAATTAATAAATGAATAAACTTAAAAAAAACAAAAAGACAGAAAATTCAGATCAATACAGTTCAAGTAAGAAAAAAGCCCATCATAAATATCTATAAAACATATTGAACTGATATAATAATGCAAACCTACACAGAACTCTGAAGTTGTGAAAAGGAAAGTAAAGGGAGGCGGGAGGAGTTCAGATGGCAGAGGAGGGGGATCAGAATTTCCCTTGTCCCTCAAACACAGCAGTATTGAGGTCACAACACTTGGAATGCCAGAAACACAGGCTGCAGAAGGACAGAAAAATCTCCACATGTGCAAACAGACAGCTTGGCGGGACAGAAGTGTGTGTATGTGAATTGGAAGAAATAAAATGGGCAGCACAGGCATAGAGTGGGGGAAGCCCTTTGGTGGAGAAATGAAAGGAAGAGAGAGAGGCTGTGGGAAGTGTATTTGGATAAGAGAAAACCTGTCCGGACCACCGACCAAGGAGAGGTCCAGAGAGCCAGTTTCTACTTTGCAAAACAGCCTTAGAAGCCAAAAAACAGAATGTTCAAGGTTTCCAGACTTTCTCTAGACCAGAGCTGCCACCTCCCATGCCTGGTGGGGAGGGAGCCGCCCTTAGGCTTGGTAGCAATCTCAGGGCTACACTGGGAGAGAACACCTTGAGTATGGTGGAAAGAGGAGGTATTGCCCTGCCCAAGGGAAAAAGACGAGCCAGGCACGAGCCAGAGGCCCTCTGTCCACTGCGCACAGTGGTGCAACTCCACTACCAGGTCCGAGCAAAGCGGGATCCTACAAGGTTTTGAATCCCAGCTCAGTGCTCAGGGAGCACAGGAGACTGTGCAGCAGGGCAAGCCGGCCCCCCAGGCTATTCTGTGAGGATGGCCTAAACAGTGAGTTTTGAGACACCTCGTGTGGGCAGGAGAGATTGGGAGGTCGCCATTTCTCTCCCCATGACCTACATCGTGGGGCTTCAGGAAACGGACAGTGAGCCTCCGTGGAGGCAGCCTATTACACCAAACCCTGCCTCTCTGTGCCTGGTAACTGCTTCTCTATGGGAGTGAGACTGACACTGATGGGACCAGACAGCCCCTCCCCTAGACCAGCACAGCCACCAGTCCCAGGCACCAACAGACAACTCTCCTCTGGTTTTCTTAGTTTTTTTGTTTGTTTTCATTTGAATTATAGTTCTTTTTATCTTTCCTTTTCTTTTTTAATGTTTATTTCTGTATTTTGAGAGAGAGTGAGTGATCAAGCAGGAGAGGTACAGAGAGAGGGAGAGAGAGAGAGAATCCGAGGAGGATCCATGCTCTCACTGCAGAGCCTGGTGGGGGTATTGAACCCACCAACAGCGAGAACATGACCTGACCCAAATTCAAGAGTCAGACGCTTCACCAACTGAGCCACTCAGGCGCCCATCTTTTCTTTCCCTTTCTTGTCTTTTCCCTTTTTTCTGGTTCTACCCTCCTCTTTCCTCTTCTCCCTCTGGAATCAGGGAGAAGAGGAAGTGTATATATATATATTTACATATGTAAATAAACATATATATATATATACATATATACACATATATACATGTATATTTGTGTGTGTGTGTGTGTGTGTGTGTGTGTGAGAGAGAGAGATTCTTTGTTCTTCTGTTCTGGTTCCTTGTTTGTTTGATCGGGCATTTTCTCTATACTTTTCCAGATCTCCTTCATTTTCCTCCCTCTCTTTCTACATTAAGCCCTAGAGCTCCTTTGAGTCACTGCCTGGTCTTTTTTTCCACTCCTGTCACTTCTCTCTTTGTTTGGGCTAAGGATTCTTCACCACCCTCTTCTCCTTTTTCCCAAGATTACATCAACAAACAAATCAAAGCACACCGGGTGGAAGGCCCAAACTACCACTCCAAGTAGTGTGAGAAGCAAGCAAAGATGCACCAAAAGAGTGCACACAACACACCCCAAAAACACTCGTTCGACTGCCAGGCTCTGGACAGTGCGTGACCCCTTTTTAATACAGTAGTACTCACAGGTGTGGGACACAGAACAAGCTATTACAACACATAAAGGACAGGAAACTAGCCAAAACGACAAAACGGAAGAATTCTCCTCAAAAACAATTCCAGGACGAAAGGACAGCCAGACAAGTGCTCAAAAGAGACAGAAACAATATATCTGATCAAGTTTTTGGAATCGTCACGTTGAATGCTGAAAACGAAATGTTGTAAAGGAGATACAACATAAACTAGATGCAGTGACAGCAAGGATGGGTAAAGAAGCAGACAGAATCGGTGAAACAGAAGATATGGACAAAGATGAAGCAGAGAAAGGAAAGAAACGAAATGACTAGACCACGAGGCAGGTACCAGAGATCTAATTGATTCAGTAAGACGAAATAATAGCCACATCATAGGAGTCCCAGAAGAAGAGTGAGAGAAAGGGGCAGAAGGTTTATTTGAACAACTTATAGCTGAGAGCTTCCCTCATCTGGGGGAGGAAACAGGCATCCAAGTCCTGGCAGCACAAAGAATTCCCTTCCAAATCAACAAAACCAGGTCAACACCACAACATGTTCAAAGCGAAACCGGAAATATACAAAGATCAAGAGAGAATTCTGAAAGCAGCTAGGGACAAACGGGGCTTAATCTGCAAGGGAAGACACATAAGGGTAGCAGGAGACCTGTCCAATGAAACTTGGCAGGGCAGAAGGGAGGGGTAGGAAACAGTCAATGTGATAAATGGGAACATATGCAGCAAAGAATCCTTTCCCCAGCAAGGCTGTCATTTAGAATAGAAAATGACAGAAAGGCTTTCCAAGACAAACACAACCTAATGGAGTTCATGAACACTAAATCAGCCCTGCAGGAGACCCTAAGGGGCGACTCTGTGAGTGGAAAGCAGCAGAGACTACAAAGGACCAGAGGCCTCACCAAAAGCATGAAACCTTCAGATAACACAATGACACTAAATCCATATCTTTAACTAATCACTCTGAGTGTGAATAGACTCAATGCCCCAATCAAAAGACACAGGGAATCCGAATGGATAAAACACAAAACAAAACCAAAGAACAAGATCCATCTATATGCTGTCAACAACACACTGATTTTAGCCCCCAGGACACCTCCAGAGTCAAAGTGGAGCTATGGGGAACCACCTATCATGCTACTAGAAGTCAAAAGAAAGCTGGAGTCACCACACTTCCACCAGAAAGACTAGATTTTAAACCAAACACTGTAGTAACAGATTCAGAAGGACATTATATCGTAATTAAGGGGTCTATCCATCAAGAGGAGCTAACAATTATAAATGTTTATGTCCCCAAAGTGAAAGGCCCACATGTATGCATCGATGAATCACAAACATGAATAAATGTATACATACAAATACCATGATTGTAGACGACTTTAAGACTCCACTCGGGGCAATAGGCGGATCGTCAAGGCAGAAAATCAGTAAGAAAACACAGATCCTATGTGTCATTGGACCAGATGTATTCAGATATACATACATATATATTGGCCTTGATATATACATTTACATACATGGATATCAACACCGATATATTGAGATCTCTTCGTCCAACAGCAGTAGAACGCACATTCTTCTTAAGTCCACATTGAACATTCTCCAATATAAATGACATCCTGGGTCACAAAACAGCCCTCCACAAATATAAAACGACTGAGATCATACCTTGCATATTTTCAGATCACAACAACAAGCACTTGGTCATTCTTTCTCTCTCTCCCTCCCTTTCCAAGAGGAATACAAACATTACAAAAACATTTAGCTCACCTCCTTCCAAGAAAGAGAAGAAAAGAATAATAAACCTTGTGGGGCAATGAGTCCTGGATGGAAACCACACACAGACAGTAGAATTCCATAACCAATATGTTGACAATGGAGTTGACAGAAAGTGATGTACTAAAAGAACAGACACTAAAGAAATGTTTTCTGCAAAGACAAATTAGGGTAGGGGTAAATCATTAAAAAAGAGCATGGTGGGGGGGGGTGGGACACGTCGGTGGCTCAGTCAGTTCAGCCTCCAATTTCAGCTCATGAGTCATGATCTCCCGGTTTGTGGGTTTGAGACCTTCATTGAGCTCTGTGTTGACAGCTCGGAGCCTGGAGCCTGCTTTGGATTCTGTGTCTCCCTCTGCCTCTACCCCTACCCCGCTTGCACTCTGTCTGTCTGTCTCTCTCTCTCCAATATAAATAAACTTTTAAAACATAAAAATTACATTAAAAACTATGGGGGGAGAAGAGGAAAAAAGGAAACAATATAAGACACGACCAATCAATCAAGCATGAGCTTAAGACAAGGAAGAAAAGGAGAAATGTGAGCAAAATAAGGTAAGTGGAAACAACATATATTTTTCAACAGGTACATAAGTAGGATTGGGAATATACTATGAACAGTAGTGTATATATATATATATGTTATATATATCTATATAGTATATATAGATATAGTATACATATATAGTGTATATATAGTGAATATATATAGTGTATATATATAGTGTATATATATATAGTATATATATAGTGTATATATATGGCATATATATATACACTATATGTATATAGTGTATATATATATAGTATATATATATACTACATATATATAGTACATATATAGTATATAAATATATAGTGTATGCATATATAGTATACATATATATAATGTATACGTAAAACAGAGGCTTTGATTCACAGTGTATCCCTAATAATACTGACTTTTAGCACTCTACAGTTATCTGGTTATAAATACTGTAATATTTAAGTTTTTTCACTATAAAATAAATTGTTCGATTACTGGCATCTATCGCTTCCTAAAAGCTATAAATTCTTACTGGACCAACGAAAAAACAGAAAAAGAAAGGTTTCTAACACATCAACTTTCACTATGGAGAAAGAACTGGGAATGAGAATTCTAGAAAGAAATGTGAACCTTCAAAGGATGTATGTGACGGGACACAGATGGGGTTGAAAAAACAAAGGCTGAGGACTTTTTCTCTGCAATTCTAAGCTCACAATGGGAGGAGACTAAAAATATATGGTAACCTTCTTTCGTATGTAACTCCTGATTTTCTCAATAGAATTCCTTTGCGTTTATACGTATTAAACACTAAACGGAATATAAACTGAAGCCTGACTTTTTAAATTCACATATCTAATTGTGATACATCATGCGTATTTCATTACTTTTCAAATTCCATTCTACGGAATTCCATTTCCCTACTCATTTTTTCACATTCAAAACCTATGACATTGCTTCTTCCAAGCAAGACTTCATTCTAGGAGCTCCAGGAGTCAAACAAGTATGTTTCCTAACCTCCAGTAGCTTATAATGATTTAGGGGCTTTGAAAGGAATATTTAAATAACTATCAGATGTCTGAAACTTTAAATTTTAGAATCAGACACAAGGACTAGGAGGAGATATTTTTAAAAGCTAGAATATGAAAGATTTCTGAAATTAGAAACTTGACAACTTGGCTAAGAAGAGCCTCTGCTCATAGGACTACTCTTCTCAGCAAAATACGTATTCTTCAGGGAGATGCACAATTTTAACTTACTCTTCATGGAGTTATTTCAAAAATACAGGGAAACACCTTTGTAAGGTAAATGTTGAGAAATAATGTAAACATCTAAGTTTCTACATTTTCTATATTATTTTAGTCTAAATATAGAACAAAGGATAGAGACAAGGAAAATCCTGTATCTCGCTCTCAAAATAAAAAATTGCCTGGGGCGGGGGCAACATACAATAGATAATTGGATCCAATAAGATTTCATTAGGCTTCAGTATTATCAGTCATGTTAGTATCACAGTAAGCATCCTTATCCTTAACCAAATGTCATATTTCCTCCATTATGGGAAAGCTTTTCCCAATATAATTCAACGGTCATTATATATTTTCCAGCCCATTCTTTTCTCAGCCCCCACCCCTAGGATTTACCAAAGTAAAACAAAACAAAACAAAACAAAAAATTCAACGTGTCATGTATCTGTCAAGGGGTTTGTACTTGCTAAATTTCCATTACACACATAAAATGATGATGCACAGGCTACTCTTAAATTTTCAGAGTAAATAAGAGGGAAAACTAAATTCAGAGCAGGAAAGTGAGTTTCACAGGAGGGTACTTTACCTTGGTACCGAAATCTACGTCTTGGCTAGCTGATGTAGGCCATGAATCTCCAGGACCAGGTTTGTCAGAAAGCCTTTAGAGCAAAAATATACAACAAAAACATGTTCACTTTTTTAAAAACAAAAAAACAAAATTTCAAAAATTAAGTGAAAGGTCAGCTATCTGTTTATTCAACGAAGTTTCTTATTATAATTAAAAGTTGGCCTCTGTTTTTTCCACTAAGTTTTATTTTAATTCCAGTAATATTAACATCCAGTACGGGCGCCTGGGTGGCGCAGTCGGTTAAGCGTCCGACTTCAGCCAGGTCACGATCTCGCGGTCCGTGAGTTCTAGCCCCGCATCAGGCTCTGGGCTGATGGCTCGGAGCCTGGAGACTGTTTCCGATTCTGTGTCTCCCTCTCTCTCTGCCCTCCCCCGTTCATGCTCTGTCTCTCTCTGTCCCAAAAATAAATAAAAAACGTTGAAAAAAAATTTTTTTTAAATCCAGTGTTATATTAGTTTAAGTTGTACAATACAGTGATTCATCAACTCCATACTCACCCCGTGCTCATCATGACAAGGGCACTCACTCCATCATCCCCATCACCTTCTTCACGCCGCCCACCACACACCTCCTCTCTGGGAATCATCTGTTCTCGGCAGTTAAGAGCCTGTTTCTTGCTTTGTCCCCCCTTTTTTCTCTCCCTTTGCTCATCCGTTGTTTCTTAAGTGCTACACGAGTAAAATCATATGGTGTTTGTCTTTCCCTGACTTTGCTTAACATACTACTCTCAGGCTCCATCCAGGTGATTGCAAATGGCAAGAGTTCATTGTTTTATGGTTGAGTAATATTCCAGTGTGTGTGTGTGTGTGTGTGTGTGTGTATGGATATACATATTCCACACACACATACATATAAGACTTCTTCCTCGTTCACTCATTTGTCAAAGGACGCTTGAGATGGCTACTGGAAATAATGCTGCAATAAACACAGGGGTGCGTGTGTCCCATGGAATTCATGTTTTGTATTCTCTTGGGTAGTATCCAGTATCGCTTTCCCTCTCTGGGCCTTAGTGTCCCCAACCCCTCCCCCCGGGAAACAGCCCCTGTGCAGGCCATTCTGATGGCCCCAGTCTTATTTCGGGTACTTTCAGCAGCGCTTTACTGAGTATTTTCTTATCTTCTGTCTTACGCAGCAGACTGGGAGGGAGCTCACTCTGGTATATCATAGGAGCATAATCGATGTTGATGGAAAAACTGAGCATATTATAAGAGCTACTCCTTATTGGGTATCTGCTGGGTCGAGACCCGTGTTAAGGTTTACCTTACCTAATCCTTGTGGAAAAAACCCAAGAAGTGAGCGTTCTAGTTACTGTGACTCCACAGAAGGAATACTCCAGCAGCCTGAGGGTTAAGAGCCTGGCCCAGGTTATGTTGCACACAAGGAGAAATACCGAGAGGTTTGGTGCAATTGCTTGTCTTGGTTTGTTTTTGTTGGCAATTATTTGACTTTTTTCAAAACCTTATACTTTTTCTTTTAAGGAGGCTCCACGCCCAACGTGGGGCTGGAACTCACAACGTTGAGCTCCAGAGTCACGTGCTCTACTGAATGAGCCAGCCAGGTGCCCCAGCGATTACGTGGCTTTGAACGGATGCCTACCCTACTGCCTAATCTGCCCATGGGTTTAATATATTCTGGGTGAGCATCTCGGAAATATCTTCATTTTTGCTTGCACACACTACACTTTGGTTTAGACTGCAATAAGTTAATTAACTGTTCAAGCACTGGAGACATGCCTCGCGTCTTTCTGACAATGGCTCATGAGGCGCAATGGAGCAGAGACACCACAGGGAGCCCCTGCAGGCCTCACCCTGCAGTGACATCACCCTTCCTCCCTCATCCAAACACTGGGGTTGGAGGTAGAGAATCATGATTTTTATCCCGTTCTGTTCCTCTAAATCTTCAACGGGTGAGCATGGTCGCACACTCTGAAGTATGCCTATTATTTTCTTTGCAAATAGAGATGTCCAGGATAAAAAAAAATTAGGCATATATACATTCTCACATTAACATTTATGCGTATATACACATGTACGTATGCAGACGTATATATATGTATATATATATATATATATATATATATATATAAATACATACACATATATATATACACCTATATATACACATACAAGTATATAAACACACACACACACACATATATATGTAATTTAAATAAACACATCTCACTTTAAAAAGAAATTTGGGGGCGCCTGGGTGGCTCAGTCGGTTAAACGTCCGACTTCGGCTCAGGTCACGATCTCCTGGTTCATGGGTTCGGGGCCCGCATCAGGCTCTGCGCTGACAGCGTAGAGCCTGCTTGAGATTCTCTCTCTGTGTCTCTCTTCCTCTCTCTCTCTGCCCTCCCTCTGCCCACACACTCTCTCTCCAAATAAACTCCAAACAAACGGCAGAGGAGGGATTCAAACCCAGGTCTGCCTGGCTGCAAAGGGGCTAACCTGACAGCAGTGGGCTCCCAGGTCACGGCATGTGCTCCCATGGGTAGTGCCTCCAGCCATCTGGATGAAGCTGAGGGCTGACCAGGGCTCCTCGCTCTGGCCTCTCCTCGGGGCCAAGAGCGCGAGAAGGGAGATACAGCACGTCCTCCATTGCCAGACACTCCAGTCATGGAATGAAAAGGTTTTCAGGCAGAAAGAAACATCCCTGCTTATACATACACATGGATTAGAAGCTGAACCCTGACTGTGGGGACACGTGAAACATGTGTCTGTAGCCATTGTGGAAGGACAGTAAGAACCTGGCAGCACGGTTATTTATTTCTGGAATCTTGTGAGCACAGCTGGTTCAAGGATACAAGTCAAGCTCCGAGCCCTGGGCCTGCCTCCTCTGCTGAGCCAGCTGGACATGATGATTTAGCATGGATCAATGGCTCCCGATTCCCTATGTCTTTAAAGCCCATCCATCCTCCCCCTTCATTTGGCAACAGCCGCAGGCAGGGTGAGGAAAGGGTGCAGAGTCTGTCATCAGATGCGAGACCAACGTCACTAGGGGGATGGGTAGCTGTGAACTGAGCCCACAGGAGGGGAAGACAGTCCCTCCAGCGTCAGCAGTGACTAGCTCTTGCTGGGTACACAGGCCATTCTTCCTTTCTTCTCTCGGCTTCTCCGTGGTTCCAAATTCCCTCACAGAGCCCCCCGGGAATCCAAAAATAACTTCAGAGTCACAAAGTCAAAACACAGTGTGAGAATCCTGGCACAAAGACGCCACTCCCCCAAGGCAGCCCACAGAGAAAGAAGTCCCTTTCCAGGTCAGGGTCCACGGACTCACCACAGAAGGAGATGATGTGGCTGCCGTCCTCATGGACGAACTTCCGTGTGGCTGCCTCCTCCATGATCTGCTTCACCTAGAAGGGCAGGGGCAGTTGGACGGGGAGACCCAAACGCGACCCAGGGTGCGGTCATCCCCAAGGGCTGTGTCGCCCTTCCTGGCCCTCTGAGGCCATCTGGGGTTCTTTGATAACTTCTCTCCTTCCATGCCCTCCTCATGGTGCCTTCTGTAAGTCTGAGGCCTGGGGCCTGTGAGAACATCATGTTTTACTGAATTATTTCTTCAGGCTCTCTGCGTGGCTGGTTCTTCTCAGGTGTCACACGAAATGTCATCTTCCTTGAGCCCCTTATCTGACACAGCCCTCCCCTGACACCACTCACACCTCATTACAGTCCCTTCTGGGTACATATGCTATTCCTGTCCTGTTTACTTGCTTACTATTACCTTCTTCTAAGATATAAATTCCCTGAGGCCAGGGCCTCACCTATCTTGTTCACTTCTGTATCCATGGAGACCAAAACAGTGCCTGGCACATAGCAGGTGCTCAATAAATATTTTTGGAAGCAAAGAAAGAAAGAAAGAAAGAAAGAAAGAAAGAAAGAAAGAAAGAAAAGAGAGAGAAGGAAGGAAGGAAGGAAGGAAGGAAGGAAGGAAGGAAGAAAGAAAGAAAGAAAAGAGAGAGAAGAAAGAAAAGAAAAGAAAAGAAAAGAAAAGAAAAGAAAAGAAAAGAGAGAGAATGAAGGAAGGAAGGAAGGAAGGAAGGAAGGAAGGAAGGAAGGAAGGGGAAACAAGTATATAAAAGAATCAGGAAGGTATAGTGATAAATCAGGCCTGGAATCTAGCAGCTCTGGGTTCCAATCCCTGCTCAGGCACCTCCCAGTTGGGTCTGTGACCTCAATTTGGGAAACCAAGGCTCAGCAAAGTGAAGCAAACTTGCCCAGAGAAGTAAAGCTGGCCCAGAGCAGACACCGAATTCCAGGCTGTCTGACTCCCTGGGGGTGTGTTTTCCTACTATCCTCACACGCTCAACAAATCTTTTTTGAGTGCCCCTGATGCACCAGGAGTGAGGGACACAGTGCTGAAAGGGCAGCCGTGCCTCTGCTCACAGAGATGACTCTCCAGTGGCCTGAACACCCTTCTGCTTTGCTGGATTCTGGCCCCCGGTCTGCCCAGCCCCCAGTCTGCCCAGCCCCCAGTCACCCCACCTCGAGGTTGAGGAGACCAAGAGAGATGACCTCAAAGGCCGGTCCCAGCTCTACATCGCCAAGGCTGCGACATGGGGTAACAGGAGCAGTTCTGAATCCAACCCATCCATGAGCAGCCGCTCCCTTCCTGGCTGCCCCGTGACCTACTCGGCCTCAGCCAGGCCAGCTCAGCAGTGCACCCACTGGAGAGCGATCGCAGGCTCTCCCATGCCCCTCTCCCCTTCCTTGCAGGTGCCTCCTGGAGGGGAAAACAGAGCATCCCTGGCCATGCCCTGCAGTGTCTGCCCCACACAACCGAGTCAGCACTCGCCCCATGGACAGCGCTGACCTCTGAGCTCAGCGAGCTCTAAGCTGGGCTTCGCCAGCGGCATTTCCAAGTCTGAAAACTATCTAGCCAAAGCCCTGGAACCGGCCCTGTTTACAGGTGTGGAAACTTGAGGGTCGGGAGGCAAACTGGCCTACTGAAGGCCACAAAGCTAGGAAGCCATGGCTGGACTTTTGGCTTAGGACTTTTTTTTCCCCCATCTCAGCTCCAGCTATCATATCCTGGCCACTGTGGCTACTGATTGTGTTTCCACAGTCAAATCACATCACCTCTCTGAACCTTAGTTTTCTCGCTGGGTACAGGGCGTACAGGAACAGCACCTGCCTCATGGGGCTACGGGAAGACTGAACAAGGTAACGCACACCATGTGCTGAGCACAGAGCCTGGCGCACAGGGTGCCTGCAGTGTTACTTGCCTAAAACCTCACCTGGTCTCTCTATTCTGGCTGAAACAGTAACCTGTTCAGAAGAATAAAATCCCCCTGCTTCAAGGGTCCCCACAGTGGCTGCTCTCGAACACCCATCAGACTGATAAGCACAGAGCC
Organism: Prionailurus bengalensis; assembly: GCF_016509475.1. NCBI lineage: Eukaryota > Metazoa > Chordata > Mammalia > Carnivora > Felidae > Prionailurus > Prionailurus bengalensis. The sequence continues at coordinate 88,963 of NW_025091172.1, forward strand.
CGACGCGGGGCTTGAACCCATGACTGTGAGATCACGACCTGAGCCTTAAGACACTCTTTTTTTTAAAAAACGCTTATATAGTTTTGGAGAGACAGAGCACAAGTGGGGGAGGGACAGGGAGAGGGAGGCACAGAATCCGAAGCAGGTTCCAGGCTCTAAGCTGTCAGCACAAAGCCCAACATGGGGCTCGAACTCATGAACCATGAGATCATGACGTGAGCCAAAGTTGGTCCCTCGACTGACTGAGCCACCCAGGTGCCCCCATAAGAGACTCTTAAATTCAGAGAACAAACTGAAGGTTGCTGGAGGGGAAGTGGGTGGGGGTATGGGCTAAATGGGTGATGGGCATTAAGGAGGGCGCTTGTTGGGATGAGCACTGTGTGTTGTATGGAAGCCACTTTGGCAATAAATTATATTCAAAAAAAAACAGAGAGAGACACTCAACTGACTGAGCCACCCAGGTGCCCCAAACCATACACAGTCTCCAACAACCAACGGGTCAAAGAAGAAATCACAACAGAAATCAGCAAGTATCTTGAGACAAATGGAAAGGAAAAGGCAACGTATCAAAATCCAGGGGATGTAAAGAAAGCAGGGTACAAGGGGCATCTACACCTGGAAGTGCTTATGTTCAAACAACAAGGAAGGTCTCCAATCAACAGTCTAACTTGACACCTCGAGGAACTACAGAAGAACAAACAAAACCCAAAGCTAGCAGAAGGAAGGTCATCACAATGTCACAGCAGAGATAAACAAAAGAAAGAAAAGAAATACAAGGGTAGGTTTTAACAAAACCAAGAGTTGAGTCTTCCAAAAGATCAGCAGAATTGACAAACCTTTAAGCCAGACTGACTAAGAGCAAAAAATGAGAGAGAGAGAGAGAGAGAGAGAGAGAGAGAGACTCGACAAAAATCAGAATTAACACCAATCCTCCTCAAATTCTTCTAAAATAATAATAATAATGGAAGAGAAGGGAATACTTGCGTTGCATGAGGCCGACTTACCTTGGAAAGCAAAGCCAAGCAAGTCATGACACAAACACTGGAGACCAATGTCTCCAATGAGTGACTCCATCAGAAGGCTCAACAAAACACTGGCAAACAGAACTCGGCAGGATCCGGAGAGCTCCACATGCGCCATGACCAAGTAGGACTTTCTGCTAAGATGCAGCGAGGGTTCAAGGCACAAAAACCGACCAACGCAAGACACCAGCATTAACATAACGAAGAGAAAAGTACCACATGGGCATCGCGGCTGATACAGAAAAAGAATGTGGCAAAATTCAACACCCGTTCACCATAAAAACTCTCACCAAACTAAGAACAGGAAGAAACTACCGGTCACGTATGAAAGTCATGTAGGAAAAACCCAGAGTTACCATCCCATGTGATGGTGGAAGACAGAAAGTTTTTCCTTCAAAGTCAAGAGCAAGACAAAGACACCTCTGCTCGCCTCTTTTACTTCACGTAGCATTGGAAGCTCTAGCCAGATGAATTAGGACAAGGAAAAGAAACCAAAGGAATGCAAATCGGAAAGAAAGAAGTGAAATGATCTCGGTTGATCTTATGTCCGGAAAACCCTAGAAACGCCACAAGAAAACTGTTAGCAGTCATAAATAAATTCAGCAATGTTGCAGGATACAAAATCCATACGTGAAAATTAGCTGTATTTCTAAATGCTACCGATAAACAATCCCAAAACAAAATGTTAAATATTCTGTTTACAATAGCATCAGAAACAGGGGTGCCTGCGTGGCTCAGTCAGTTAAGCGTCCAACTTCAGCAGAGGTCGTGAGCTCGCGGTTTCTGAGTTTGAGCCCTGTGTCGGGCTCTGTGCTGATAGTACGGAGCCTGCTTCGGATTCTCTCTCTCTTCCTCTCTCTCTGCCCCTCCCCTGCTCATGCTCTCTCTCTCTCTCTCTCTCTCTCTCTCTCTCTCTCTCTCTCTCTCAAAAATAAAGAAACACTAAAAAAAAAGTAGCATCAAAAAGAATAAAATACTTAGGGATAAACTTAACCAAGGAGGTGAAAGACCTGTATATTGAAAGCTACAGTAAACCTGCTGAGACCTTTATTATTATTATTATTATTATTATTGTTGTTGTTTTTAATGTTTATTCATTTTTGAAGGAGAGAAAGACAAAGCATGAGCAGGGGAGGGGCACAGAGAGAGAGGCAGGCTCCAGGATCTGGACTGTCAGCACAGAGGCCGATGCAGGGCTCGAACCCACAAGCTGTGATCACGACCTGAGCCGAAGTTGGATGCACAACCGACTGAGCCACCCAGGCACCCCGACAGAACTTTTTAAAGATGCAAATAAATGGAAAGGTTTTCCATGTGTTCAGAGATTGAAAGACTTAATATTGTTGTCAATAAAACCCAAAGCAATCTATGTGTAATCGCCATCAAAATCCCAATGGCATTTTGTTGATGTTGTTTTGGTGTGGTGTTTTTGTTTTTTGTTATTGGTTTTGGTTTTTTTTGCAGAAAAAGGAAAATCTATCCTAAAAGTCATAAGGACTCCCATGAATAGGCAAAGCAATCTTGAAAAGGAAGAACAAAGCTAGAAGTTTGGTATTTCCTGACTTCAAACCTCATTATAAAACTATGGTAATAAAAATACTAGCACATTTTGAGGTACCAGCATAAACACAAGTGGTGAAGAACAGAGAGCCCAGAAATAAACCTTCACGTCTATCAGTACATATGAAACGATTTTGACAAAGATGCCAAGACCATTCTTTGGGGGGGGGGGTGGCAGTGTCCTACAAATGCTCTTGAGAAAACTGGATGTCCACATGGAAAAGAATGAAGTGAGACCCTCACCTGTACCACGCACAAAAATCAACTCGAAATGGATCAAAGGCCTAAATACCAGAGCGAACACTACAGAATTCCTCAAAGAAAACATAGCAGAGAAGTGCCAGATTTGGCAACAATTTCTTGGCTGTGACACCAAAAGGAGAGAAGGCAAAAGTAACATGAAATAAACTGGACCAGTCAAAGTAAACAAACTTCCGTACATCAAAGGACACAATAAACAGAGTGAAAAGGCAACACCCATGGAATGGGTGAAAATACCTGCAAATCGTGTGTCTGATAAGGACCTAATGTCTAGACTGTATGCTGCGTTCCTACAACTCAACAACAAAAAACAACCTGATTCCCAAATGGGCAAAGGACCTGGACAGACACGTCTCCAGAGAAGATAAACAGATGGCCAACAAGCACATGTGACGATGCTCAACATCATTCATCATCAGGGAAGTGCAAAATCAAAACCGTGATGAGATACTGACCGCCTCACACCTATTAGGATGGCTCCTATCGAAAAATGGAAAATAACAAGTGTGGGTGCACACATGGAGAAATCGGTGAACTCTCGTGCATTGCTGACGGGCACGTAGAATCGTGCGGTTCCTAAGGAAAATAAGATGGCAGGTCCTCAAAAAATTAAACAGAAAATTACCATCTGATCCAGCAGTTCTCTTCTGGGTATATACCCCAAAGGACTGAAAGCAGAGTGTTGAAGAGAGATTTGCACACCCATGTTCACGGCAGCACTATCCACAACAGCCAAGGGCAGACCCTGTATTGGGCTCTGCACTGATGGTGTGGAGCCTGCTTAGGATTCTCTCTCTCTCTCTCTCTCTCTCTCTCTCTCTCTCTCTCCCTCCCTCCCTCCCTCCCTCCCTCCCTCCCTCTCTGCCTGTCCCACCCTCTCTCTCTCTCAAAATATACACGTAAAGTTAAAAAAAAAAAAAAGGAAGGGAATTCTGACACCTGCCACTACATGCGTGAACCTTGAACATGTCACGCTAAGTGAAATAAGCCAGTCACAAAGACACAAAATACTTATAAGTGGTGCCTAGAGGAGGCAAGTTCATAGAGACAGAAAACAGAATGGTGGTTGCCAGGGGCTGGGGGGAGGAGAGAAAGGGAAATTATTACTTAATGGGTACAGAGTTGTAGTTTTGTGAGACGAAAAGACACTGACCACACAACAATGTGAATTACTCAGCACTACCGAACTTAAAAATCATGAAGGCAAAATTTTATGTTGTGTATTTTACCACAACTTTTACAAGTGTGGATACTATGTGTTAATATAGTGTAAATAAATATTTTGCAGTTGATTTTTAAAAAAAAATTTTTGATGTTTATTTCTGAGAGAGAGAGAGAGAGAGAGAGAGAGAGAGAGAGAGAGAGAGAGAGAAAGGGTCAGAGAGGGAAGCAGGCTCCAGGCTCCATGCTGCCAGCACAGCAAGGTGGAGGCTATCAGCAGGTAGAATGGAGAGAATAAGTCCCGAGAGTGTGGCACTTTGTGAAGTTCTCTCCTGCCTGCCTTGCCTCATGGGATCATCCCAACAGTTCAGGGTAATACTCTCCCCATGTACAGAGGAGGAAAACTGAGGCTCTGGGGAGGAGGAAACTCCTTGCAATGCACTGAATGTTTCAGTTCCCCCCAAATTCCTATGTTGAGATTCGAATCCCCAGTGTGATGGGGGCATTACGAGGCGGGGCCTGTGGGAGGTGATGAGGTCATGGGTAGGATTGGTGACCTCAGGAAAGAGACCCTGGAGAGCTCCCTTCCCTCTTCTGTCATGTGAGGACATAGAGAGAAGACAGCTGTCTGTGAACCAGGAAGCGGGTTCTCAGCAGACACTGCTGTTCTCAGCACAACAAGGAAGTTCCAGGGGTGAACCTGGTACCTAGAACTATAGACAGAGAAGCACAAAAACAAGGGTCTGCAAACCGTTTCTGTAGAGATCTACGGAGTAAGCGTTCTTGGCTTTGCTGGCCATCTGGTCTCTGTCTCAAGTATTTAACTTCACCCTCGGATCCGGAGAGCAGCCATATGCCAATGAATGAGCGTGGCTGTGTTCCAATAAAACTTTATTTACAAAACCAAGTGGAGAGCCGGGTTTGTCCTTTGGGCAACAGTTTGCTGACCGTGAAATAAAAAAACATATACCTGTTGGTCTTGGCCCCCAGTTCCCCGCACAGAGCTCCTAAAACCCTGGTAATTTCCTAAGTGAGCACAGCACTAGGGGCATCTTCTATTCTACCATTTGATCTTTGACCTCAGTTCCTGACACAGAATTTCTAAATCCCTTGGACTCTCCTGGGTGAGAGGAATGTCCTTTGTTCTAATGAGGTGATGCCTGGCGGGCTCCTGGATCGCTTCGGGATGGGGACTGGTCACCAGAAAGACCAAGCTATGATGAGAAGCTTGGAACTTTCAGCCCCATCCCTCATTCTCCCGGAAGGGGACAGGGAGGCCGACTGAGTTCACTCTCCATCATGTCTGTGTTAATGAAGCCTCCATAAAAATCCCCAAGTATGAGGCTTGGACAGCAGGCTGCCGAACATGGAGGTGATGGAAGGGTGTCACAAGATGACACGGAGGCTCTGTGTCCTTCCCCCAGACCTTGCCCTACACACCTCTTCCATCTGGATGTTCATCTGCATCCTGTATCGTACCTTTTTGTCACAAACTGGTGAACCTAAGTGTTTCCCTGACTCCCATGAGCAAATGATCAAACCGAAGGAGGGGGCTAGGGGAACCCCAGTATGTGGCCATCAAGAGGTACGGGGATGGGGCACCTGGGTGGCACAGTCAGTTAAGCGTCCGACTTTAGCTCAGGTCATGATCTTGCAGTTCGTGAGCCACACTGGGTTCTGTGCTGACAGCTCAGAGCCTGGAGCCTGCCCTGGATTCTGTGTCTCCCTCTCTCTCTCTGCCCCTCCCCATATTTGTGCGCACGTGCTCTCTCTCTGTCTCTCTCAAAAATAAATAAATAAACGAAACCAACAAAGAAGTACAGGTGACAATCCGAGACTTGCACCTGAAGTGGGGGACAGTCTTGCAGGACGGGGGCCCCTCACCTGTGGGACCTGACACTGACTCTAGGCAGCTAGCGTCAGACTCGGTTAAGGGGCGGCCACCCGGCTGGCGTCGGAGAACTGCCTGAGGTGTAGCAAACCCACACACCTCTGGTGTCTGTGGTATCGTCCAGGAAGAGGGTGGGATCAAGGGGAAACACACAGGAGTGTGTTTCTCCAGCTCACTGATCCTGCGTGAGAATGTCTGGCACCACTGGGCTGGCCCAGGCTGCCTTCCCCGGTGTCACAGAAGGGGACAGCATGGGGGGGAGGGCTAACGCAGCTGACCACCCCACACACAGGGCCAGCCCCAGCTCTTCCCAGTGGCCAGCCCTCTCTCAGGCAGCTCGTAGCCCTCCTGCCAATGTCCGCCTGCCCCTCGGAGGTGGCCATCTGCCCGTCGCCTGCCAGAGTGACTGTGACGCAGGGGCCCTGCCGTCTGCCCGCGTCCTCCCCCATGGCTAGTGCAGTGACCGTCAGGACCCACGTGCTCCATCCACAAAAGGGTGCCGGGATGGAAAATCCCTAAGCTCTAAGTCCTGGCTGTGGCTCAAGCACTGCCCCGAGGGGCCTCAGTTTACCCCTCTGGCCTCAAAGACCTACCCAACTCCCACTTTCCAGGATGCCTTCACCTCCCCAACTGTGATGGGCTCAACTGTGTCCCTGCCCTCCAATCACATGCTGAAACCTTAACCCCTAGGACCTCAGGATGTGATCTATTTGGAGCCAAGATCTTTACAGAGGTAATTATGTTACAATGAGGTCATGAGGTGGGGCCTCATCTGGTGTGACTGGTATCCTTATAAGAGGAAATTGGGACACAGACCACCACAGAGGGAAGGCCACATGAAGACACGGGGAGAAGAGGGCCATCCACGAGGAACGCCGGGAACAGAGCCTTCCCTCGTGGCCCGCAGAAGCCAACCCTGCTGACATCATGACCTTGGACCTCCAGCCTCCAGCACTGTGACAAAATACATTTCTGTTGTTTAAGTCACTCAGTGTGTGGTACCTTGTTATGGCGGCCAGGGCAGACTGATACTCCCACCATCTTTATCCTCAGCATCCTTATCCCTCTGAATGAGCTCTTCTGTGCCAGCGAATGAATGAATGAATGAATGATGAATTAGTTCTAAGGTTACCTATGTTATTAACTCACTATACACTCTCCACAGCTCTGTGAGGCTTGGTTCTATTTTTATTTAAAAAAAAAATTTTAAGTTTGTTTATTTTTGAGAGAGATACAGAGAGAAAACACAAGCAGGGGAGGGGCAGAGACAGAGGGGGACAGAGGATCTGAAACGGGCTCCATGCTGAGAGGAGTGGAGAGCCCGACGCAGGGCTTGAACCCACGAACCATGAGATCACGACCTGAACCGAGCTTGGACGCTTAACCCAATGAGCCACCCAGGCACCCCATGGTTCTACTTTTATACTGATTTCTCACACCATGAGAATTAAGATCAGAGAGATTAAGCAACAAACCCGAGGTCACACAGTGAACAGGAGGCCGAAGCAGAGTGTCAACCCAGGCTCTTGATGCTATTCTAGAAGCTTCAGCCAATGGCTTGTCTTTGAAAATAATAATAATGCTCCAACTTCCTAAATGCACAGCACTGGGCCAAGCATACATGGCGTCATGGACTGGATGCTTGTGTCCCCAAAGATTCACATGCTGAAGCCCTACCCCAGCCCCCGTGTGATGGTATTTGCAGGTGGGACCTTTGGGGGGGAAATTAGGGTTGGATGAGCTCATGAAGGTGAGGCCCTCAGGATGGGATTGGGGTCCTTAAAAAAAGAGGAAGAGGAGAAGAGCACAGGGAAAAGGTCATCTACAAGGCAGGAAGACAGCCCTCGCCAGGAACTGAATGGGCTAGCACCTCGGCCTTGGACTTCTCAGCCTCCAAACTGCAAGAAATCAATGTCTGTTTAGGCCACTCCATCTGTGGTGTTCTGCTTCGGCTGCCTGAGCTGAGACACGGGGCCGGCCCCCCATAATCCTCACAACACAGTTCCCAGGTGGCCACCACCACCCCACTTGACAGACAAGTGCAGAGGTATTGGTTCCTGCCTAGCCAAGGGCATCAGAAAATCCAGGGTCACCTTGCTGAGGTTTGTATGCTGGTCAATCTGACTCCAAGGGGAGCCTCTACCCACCACACTCGGCCCCAGAAACAGGAGTCGGATGTACTGCCTGGGACCGCGGCCTCAGGGACATGACAGAAAACACAATCTCTTCCTTTTCCTCTCCCTCTCTCCAGAAGGCCTGGAGGACCCCGTGATCACCGCAAGTGGTGGATAGCAGCACTGATGCGTTTATTCCACATCTCAGCACGAGCCAGGGTGGGGTCTGGGGGACTCTGCTTCTCTGTGTCACAGGATGGCTGGGCCCAGCAAAACTAAGATTCGGAACTCAGCTGTAGGCAAAACCACGGGCAGGGGTCTTCGCTGGGGGTTCTGTGTACTTGAGGGATCCAAGAGGGTTTCTTGGCCGGGGGTCGAGGGGCCACAGGACTCAGGGATAGGGAAGGGAGGGCAGTGGCGGCCACGAGAAAGCCTCTGTCCCCTCCCTGGCTCCGTGGGCAGGTTCTGATGATGTGGCAGGTGCCACAATGTGCCACACAGACCGCTTCGGGACCGGAGGCTGCTAGGAGGGCTCCTGGAGAGCCCTCAGCTGCCAGTCCCATAGAGGACAGGGATCCCTTCGGCCCCAGGAGAGCCTCCCCCAAGGTCTCACTGCTTCCCCGGAGGCCACCATCCGGTGACGGGAATGTGTAGGCTGTGAAGGTCTGGCATCCTTGCCCCCAACTCGGGACAGTGTGAAGGGCCATCCCAGCAAGCTGGCAACTCCCCACGGGGCTTCCACGAAAGCCTCGTGACCCATCTTCTCCCTTGGCCCACCGCCGCTCGCTTCACTTGGCTCCGCTGGGTGTTAACCCCAAAGGCACACCCTAATAAACCTGCATGCTGACCTCCATCTCGGCGACAGCTGCCACTTAGGGACCGCCAAGATACAGCACGGGTGCATCTGGGCAACAGTCAACAGGGACAAGTTGCAAACCATTCAAACACCGGTGGATTCGGCGGGGCAAAGGCCCGGATACACTGGGTGCACAGAGCAGCAGGGATGGAGTCTGACAGTCCTGCCCTGGAAGACCTTTCGGTCCAAAGAGCCAAAAGGCAGGGCAAGCCAGGACAGGTACAGGGCAAGCGTGGTGCTGACGCAGGGCCCAGCAGCACCAGCACCAGCACCAGCTGAGAACCGGCTGGCTGGAGATACACATGCTCGGAAGCCACGGAGGCAGCAACTCTGGGGTGCTGATCAAGCTTTCCAAGCTACTCTCACGCATGCCACATTGCAGTGGGGGATTTCAGAGGAGACAGAAAACTAGCAGCCAAACTCCTTAGGAAGAGACTCAGCAGTCACGGCTCCTGTCTGGGGACCTTCCTCACACAGCCAGTCCCTTCTGGCCACCTCTCCTTGCTTCCCATATCAGACTGGGGCAGGCAACAGTTCCCGGATCCCCACTATTCCAACCGCGGGGTGCTGCACCCTTCTCCCCACCCACCCCATCCTGCCTTGGTCAATAGCACCCTTATTAAATTCATCTTCATGTGCTCCGTTTGGAGGAATCAACTGTTTCCTATTGTTACCCGGACTGTATACACACGTTGTCTCAAGTCCAAACCCCACAGAATGAAGGTTGTCTGTTTGTAGCTATGGACCCTGAAACTCAGACAGGATAATCCCCAGGGAAGGCAGGCTCCTGGGGATGGATCTGGGGAGGGGTGGGTAGTGGAGGTGGGGACACAGCACCAAGGGCGTAGTTCTGAGCCTGAGGGAGGGGTTCTGACGAGGGAGGTGCCTCCCCTACTCTGCTGGCTCCCGACTTCCCCAGAAGTTAATAACGCGCTGACAGCCTGAGGCCAGAAGAGGAAATTAAAAAGGCAGCGGGGGAAAGCCTCCCCCGGAAGGTCGGTCCCTGCAGCCTCACGGGAGAGGGCACTGTCTCACTGCAGGAAGAGGCTATGGCCCAAACTGGCCAGGGGAGGACCCATCCCCGGGGGAACCGACCACCCCCGTGGGCACGGGGCAGAGGGCCACAGAAGGCCTCTGAAATGCAGCTCAACCACCTTTCCCCTCTCAGGCTCCCAGGCATGAGCCTGGAACTGATCTGCTGTGGAGGTCGACAGCTGTGAGGAACCTAGGGGTGGTCTGGGGGTGGCGGTGGCAGTGTGGCATCCTGGCTCCCTGAACAAGCCCACGTGATTTGCTGAGCTTTGGCCCCGGAATCATGCCTGACTGAGGCAGCACAGAGGCAGTGGCTATGGGTGGTGTGACTACAGCCACAGAGACCTGTGTTTGCATCCAGCTCAGCCCTTCCTGTCCAGGGGTGAGGATTCAATGGGGTGTTATTTGCAAAAGAGGAGGCCTGGCTAGCACATAGCAGGAGTTGTATGATACTAAAAACTTACTGGTTTTCTTTTCTTTTCTTTTTTTTTTTTTTTGAGCACTCATGGTGTTCCTGGGACTGTTTATGGCATGACAACCCAAGATAGATTACCGACATAGTCCCATTTTACAGATGGAAGAAACTGAGGCAGAGAGCTATTAGATAACCCACCCAAGGTCATGCAGAGGAGGCAGGATTCAGACCCAGGTCTTTATTCTAACAAAGGCCTCAAAGCAGAAGCTGGAGACCTTTTGAAATAGTTTTGTTACTCCAGCTTAAGAGTAAGAGAGTATGTTTACTGACCACATACTATGTGCCATGTACTTTGTACAGAATACCTTATTTAATTCTCGCAAAAATATTTTCATCCCCATTTTAAAGTTTTTTTTTCCAGAGAGAGAGAGAGAGAGAGAGAGCGAGCGCATGCACATGTATGCATGTGAGTGGGGGAGGGGCAGAAAGGCATGAGAGAGAGAGAGAATCCCAAGCAGGCTCTGTGCTGTCAGCACGGAGCCCGATGCAAGGCTTGAACTCACAAACCACGAGACCATGACCTGAGCTGAAATCAGGAGTCAGATGCCTAACTGACTGAGCCATCCAGGTGCCCCTCTCCTCCCCATCTTAAAGATGGGTAAACTGAACTGACGCGATTTGCCCTAAGGCACACAACCAGGAAAGGTCGCAGCCAGGACTTGAACTCAAGGTCTGACAGTCAGCTCTGCCTCCAACCTGCCCAGAAATGGGTCAGGCCCTGTGAAATCCCAAAGTGCTGAGAAACCTATGAGAAGGGGTTCCTCAGTCTTGCCCAACGTGGGAACCAAAACAGCACTAAAATAGGAGTCAGGAGACCTGGGTCACCCGGATAGGACTCTTACAACCATGCCTGTGGGGGTCTTCTGGTCAGGGGGAGCCAACTTCAAAGGTCAAAGTGGTCAGAAAGACTTCGTTTCTGTCCAGCATCTATTCGGAGTCCTCCAACATCTGCCTGCATTCCTCCAAATGATGGGGAGCTCACTTCTTCCGAAACCAGCTTCTTAGCTCTAACGACAGGATGTTAGGAGGCAGTTGAGAGGCTAGGAGCCAGAACGCGGTGTCACTGAACTGGTGTTGAATCCTTGACCTCTCATGATGCTGGACAAGTCTCCCCACCCGTACCATGGGGTGTTGGATAATAGTACCCCACCTCATCGGCAAATGAGACAGCACCTGGCACGTAGTAGGAATTGTACAGGCAGGAGCCACTCTTAGATGGCAGCGACCGTAGGGTTCACGGCCTGGCCCACAGTGGATGCTCACGAGTGTCAGTTAGGTGAACAGGCAATTGTGAAGGGGCTCTTAGGCTCTGTTCACCCACCCCAGCTTCTCATCCACAGGTTATTTAGGACCTAGGTGGCCTCTGGGGCTGTGACCCCACCCCTCCACGTGCCACCAGTGAGCACAGGCCCCAGCACACTTCCAGCCCCACCCTGCAACCGTTCAGAAACCAGCCCCGCCCTCCCACCCTCCACCTGCAAATATTGAAACAACATATAGGAGGTGTAATCTCAGGAGGGAATCAGGCAGGGAAATCCGGACCAACCTGCAAAGCCGGAAGAGAGGGCTCCCGGGACTCTGGGGCCTGTCTTGCCTTCTCTCCTCACTCCCACCACCTGCCCACCCACACCAAGGTACCCTCGTGCTGCCCACCTTGAACCCTGCCAGGTTTCAGATCAGCCACTACTCCCCGCTGCCTCTCCGCACGGTTCTGTGCTCACCCCTCCTGTGCCTGGATAGGAATAACACAGCCCAGGGTGCAGGGCTGTCAGAAGGATTATGGAAAAGCTGGGCAGAGGGCCTCACGGCACGCAGCTGGCACCATGTAAAGGAAGGCGCCTGAGGGAAGTCAGTAAAAACTTGAGTTTAGGGGGCCACTAGGCCCAGGTCAAACTCCAATTCTGCCATTAGCGAGGTGACCTCAGGCCTCAGTTTCCTCATCTGTGAAATGGAGATGACACTCACACCACCTGTCTGGGCTGTCATGTGCGGACTTCATAAAAACACACGCACAGCGCTCAGAATGGGGGCAGGGGCTCAGACCCACCCTGTGTAAAAAGAGCTCCACGCCCTACCCCCTTCTGCTGCTGTAGACGTTTCCTTAGAATTTATCATGGCCTGACTTCCACTATACATCTGAGGGCGTTTAGTGTCCACCTCTAGGACGCTGACGAGGCAAACAAACAGCATGTGCTCAACATATGTTTGGTGATCACTCTGATTATATTAGTAGCACTAACACCAGCAGCTAAAGCTCACTGGGTTTTGACCCAGGCAGTGTCTTTAAGTCCCTTGGACGTCTGATCTCATCTGCTGTGTGTTCAAGGCCAGGATGGGCAGTATTTTCCGGAGAGGGTCAGACAGCAAACACTTCAGGTTCTGGAATAGGACTGCCAGGTAAAATACAGGCTGCCCAGCGATACCTAAACTTCAGATACACAAGGAATTTCTTTTTTGTGCAAGTATGTACCAAATATTGCGTGGACCATACCTATGCTAAAAGACTACTTGTTGTCCTGAAATTCAGATTCAACCAGGCAATCTGAACTTTAAAAAAAAAAATTAAGTTTATTTATTTATTTAGAGAGCGGGGGCAGAGAGGGAGAGAGAATCCCAAGCACGCTCCACCATGTTAGTGCAGAGCCCTATGCAGGGCTCAATCTCACAACCCCCAAGACTGTGACCTGAGCTGAAATCAAGAGCCTGAGGCTTAACTGACTGAGCCAGCCAGATGCCCCGCACCACCACCACCCCCCCCCAGCAATCTGCATTTTCACTTACTCCATCCGTCAAACCTATTTTCAGGCCACACACAGTCTCTGTCCCACTGTCTCTTGTTTTTATAACCCTCTTTTAGGATGTAAAAACCATTCTTCTCTGCTCAAGAGCAGTTTCACAAAAAGGCTGGACTTGGCCAAGGGGACCCCTGGTATAAAGCCCCCAGCACTGTGCCTGGGGCGCGTATGAGGCCAAAATAAAAAGCAGCCCGGTTGCCACCTGCTCCTCTGAGGCCTGCTGCCTCAGTCCTGACTCAGGGCCTACCCGACCCCACCTGGGGTCTCAGGTGGTCGGCGCCTGGCAGTGCAGGTGGGTGAGTAACGCTGAGCCAGCAGGAGCTAAAGAGACGGAGGCCCCTTGACTCTCGCGGCTGCCAGAAACTCGCAGCGGAGAGGCTGGTTAACGCAGGATATCTGGAGGGTGTCAGGGTGGCTTTAAAAATCGTTCTCGGCATTTGGGCAAAGTGAAGAGGAGAGGGGAAGAGCAGAGCGCAGGTTTTGCTGCTCTGCCTCCCCTGCAAGCGCCCTGGGCGCTGAGGACCTAGCAGGCAGCGTCTCCGGCTGTGCCTTGGACCACGGACCCTCAGACGCTGCTCCCCAAAGGCGGCGCCATGGGCTCCGCTCTGTGCCCTCGCTCACCTGTGCCTCCGGCCAGGTGCCCCTCCCTACATGCTCCAGCGGGCTAAGTGCAACTCAGGCTTCAGCCCAGATGTCCCCTCCTCCCGGGAGTCTTCCTGGCCTCTGCCTACCCGAGCAGGGATCAGTGTACCTCTTCCATGTTCTGTGAACAAAATCTCCTCCTACATCTTCCCCCAAAACCAAGGGGGAGGGGAAGCTCTCTGTCTGCTGATGCCAAGCTTGCAGGCTGTACCCCAAGAGCGGCCGGGCAACACTCCCCCTCCCCGCAGAGACAGACGAAGCATAAAGCCAATGCACAGAAAATCAGCACAGAGACGGGAAAACAGAGAAGGCCCTCATGACATCATCGGGACCCCTGGACAGAACTGCACCTGAAGCTGGCAGTCTGCACCCCAACTTCCCATACCCTTGAACCAATAAAATCAGTTTTTTGAGATTCTTTCCCTTTTGGCTTTGTGTTTCTGGACTTCTTTATTGTTCTAGCTAGCTTTGCAAGGGATTCCCCACAGTGAAATGGGTGAGGCTGGCTACAGCACCCTGCTGTGCTGCTTCTCAAGTTGTGTGACCTCAGTCCAGCCTCTCAACCTCTCTGAGCTTCGGTTTCCCTCATCAGTAAAGAGGAGTTGCTACTTGTACCTACTCGACAGGAAGCTTGCTTTGTGGATTGGTGATTTAGAGCAGTGGCTAATACGTGGGGGGTGTAAAGATGTCTTTATTTCTCAAAAAAGGGAGAAAAAAACAAAAGAAGGAAAAAGTCTACGATAGTTGCTATAATCTGAATTTACTAATGAAACATAACTTACTAAATAATACAAACTAAAGGACCATTCATTCAAGGTCCCAGGCATCACCCAAATCTCTTGAACTCTTGGGGCCTCAGCTCTCTGGCTATTTTTAATTTAAGGTTTTATTTATTTTGAGGGAGGGGGAGGGAGGGAGGGAGGGGGAGTGAGGGAGGGAGGGAGGGAGAGAGAGAGGGAGAGAGAGAACAAGCCAGGAAAGGGCAGAGAGAGACAGAGTGAGAAAGAGAATCCCAAGCAGGCTCCCTGCTGTCAGCACAGAGCCTGACCCCAGGACTGAGAAATCATGACCCAAACTGAAATCAAGAGCCAGACGCTTAACTGACTGAACCACCAGGCACCTCTCAGCTACCTGATTTTTAAAGGGAGGCTCACTGCAAAGGGAGCTGTTCCCATCCTTTATAAACCCGAGTTCCTTCGAGATTCTGTGAGAAAAAAAAGTGTAAGAACCTATTCACTTGTCTTCCTGTACCTACTAGAAGAAAAACACACCGCCTCCCACTGGAGTTCAGCACTCTTAGCTGCTGACCCCCGGGGGCACAGAGTGCTTAAGTGGCAGGGCCAGGAGGCTCACGAGGGTGTTGGACCTTCTTTGGCTGAGGGATTACTTCCATGGGGCCAGTGACCCACCAGACTCAGAGGGGAGATCCAGCTGCCCACCTCAGGATGGCGAGGCAGTCAGGCGAGACTCAGCCTTCCTGACCTCCATTTGAGGGCTCATTCCTTTGGACCCCAAGAAATACCCCCTTCCAGGTCTCCAACACCCTGCCCCCCAGCCCAGGGCTTACCAGGGTGAGCAAGATCCTGTGCTAAAACATCTACAAGTTCGGATGTGACCAGACAGGGCAGCAAAACATCCTTCTGCAACTGAGTTATTTTTATTTAATTTATTTTAGAGAGCAAGAGAGAGAGTGCAAGTGGGGGAGAGGGGTGGGCGGGGGGGAGAAAGGAGGAGAGAGAGAGAGAATCGTAAGCAGCCTCCATGCTCAGTGTGGAGCCCAATACAGGGCTCGATCTCATGACTGTGAGATCATGACCCGAGCTGAAATTAGGAGTTGGACACTTAACCGACTGAGCCACCCAGGTGCCCCTCAACTCTCAAAGGGTAAGCCAAACACAGCGCCTGGTCCTTTCATAAATACCGGTGAATCTTCGGCAGCGACAGCACAATGTAGTGCCGTGTTGGTACGTGACCCCCTGCCATCCCATACATGAGGAAACGGAAGCCAGAAAGGTTCGTGAATCTGCCAAATGGCAGGGCTGGAACTTGAACTCAAGGCTGTCCAGCTGCAAAGCTGGGACCTTTCCCCAACTCCACATTCTCAGAGTAGCTCATAACCATATGCAGGTCATTGGCTTTGGCTCCAGGGTGATGCGGCGAAGGGTTCTAGAGCCAGAACCCCAAGCCGTACCACTGACAAAGTCCATGGCAAAAAAAAAAGATAATTATGTATATATATATATATTTTTTTTTTCCTTTGTTCCCCTGTTCTGATTGTTTGTTTGTTTGTTGGATCGGGCATTTTCTCTATACTTTTCCAGATCCCCTTCTTCATTTTCCTCCCTCTCTTTCTGGATTAAGCCCTATAGCTCCTTTGAGTCACTGCCTGGTCTTTTTTCCCACTCCTGTCATTTTCCTCTTTGTTTGGGCTAAGGATTCCTCACCACCCTCTTCTCCTCTTTTCCAGGATTACTTCAACAAACAAATCAAAGCACACCTGGTGGAAGGCCCAAGCCACCACTCCAAGTAGCGAGAAAAGCAGCCAAAGACGCACCAAAAGAGTGCACACAACACACTCCAAAAACATTTGTTCAACTACCAGGCCGTGGACCGTGTAGGACCCCTTTTTAATACAGTAGAACTCGCAGGTGTGGGACACAGAACAAGCTATTAAAACACAAAAAGGGCAGGAATCAGGCCAAAACGACGAAACTGAACAATTCTCCTCAGCTCTCTCCCCGGTATCTCACCGCTGCGTCAGTGCAGTTAGGCATCAGCAAATTAATGAGAGGAGAGAGGAGGCCCCTGCTCTTGGGCACCCGCAGGAACTTACTCCAGCTCCAAACACACCGTAAACACTTTCATCTAACGGAAGATAAGCTGTGAAATTGGATTTCTGAACCACAAGACAAGACATCACAGAATTTTCTGGCTGAAAGGCAGTAACACACTTCTTAATTGAAGAGTGGTCAGGAAAGAAAGCACATGGAGAGCAGTGCCCTGTGGCAGCTTGTGTAAAAACTGCATTCCATGCCAGGCCTGAAATGTCCCAAAGCTCAGTTCGCTATCAGCATCCCAGGTGGTGCAATTAATAAAGAGCTAGCGTGGGGCCACTGGCACAAACAAGGCAGCTCCTTAGAACCTGAACTTCCTATTTGTTCCATTCCTTGGGTAGGTAACGCCTGTTAATTACTCTGGAGTATTTTCCTTTAGAAATTATTTTGGCGAGGAGAGAGGGAAGATGGCGGCGTAGGAGGACGCTGGGCTCACCGCGCGTCCTGCTGATCACTTAGATTCCACCTACACCTGCCTAAATAACCCAGAAAACCGCCAGAGGATTAGCAGAACGGAGTCGCCAGAGCCAAGCACAGACGAGAGGCCCACGGAAGAGGGTAGGAAGGGCGGTGAGGCGGTGTGCGCTCCACGGACTGGCAGGAGAGAGCCGGGGCGGAGGGGCAGCCTGCCAGCCAAGCAGAGCCCCCCAAGTCTGGCTGGCAAAAGCGGAGGGGCCGGACGGAGTGTGTTCCGACAGCAAGCGCGACTTAGAGTCTGGGAGGTCATAAGTTAACAGCTCTGCTCGGGAAGCGGGAAGGCTGGAGGACAAAGGGAAGGAGAGTTGCTGAGCCCCCGGACGACAGAGCTCAACTTGGCGGGGAACAAAGGCGCTCGCCAGCGCCATCTCCCTCGCCCATCCCCCAGCCAAAATCCCAAAGGGAAACAGTTCCTGCCAGGGAACTTGCTTGCTCCGCGCAAACACCCAACTCTGTGCTTCTGCGGAGCCAAACCTCCGGCAGCGGATCTGACTCCCTCCTGCTGACATAGGGCCCCTCCTGAAGTGGATCACCTAAGGAGCAGCGAGCTAAGCCTGCCCCTCCTGCCCCCGTGCACCTTGCCTACCCACCCCAGCTAAGACGCCAGATCCCCAGCATCACAAGCCTGGCAGGGTGCAAGTAGCCCAGACGGGCCACGCCACCCCACAGTGAATCCCGCCCCTAGGAGAGGGGAAGAGAAGGCACACACCAGTCTGACTGTGGCCCCAGCACTGGGCTGGGGGCAGACATCAGGTCGGACTGCGGCCCCGCCCAACAACTCCAGTTATACACCACAGCACAGGGGAAGTGCCCTGCAGGTCCCCACCACTCCAGGGACTATCCAAAATGACCAAGCGGAAGAATTCCCCTCAGAAGAATCTCCAGGAAATAACAACAGCTAATGAACTGATCAAAAAGGATTTAAATAATATAACAGAAAGTGAACTTAGAATAATAGTCATAAAATTAATCGCTGGGCTTGAAAACAGTATAGAGGACAGCAGAGAATCTCTTGCTACAGAGATCAAGGGACTAAGGAACAGTCACGAGGAGCTGAAAAACGCTTTAAACGAAATGCAAAACAAAATGGAAACCACGACGGCTCGGATTGAAGAGGCAGAGGAGAGAATAGGTGAACTAGAAGATAAAGTTATGGAAAAAGAGGAAGCTGAGAAAAAGAGAGATAAAAAAATCCAGGAGTATGAGGGGAAAATGAGAGAACTAAGTGATACACTAAAAAGAAATAATATACGCATAATTGGTATCCCAGAGGAGGAAGAGAGAGGGAAAGGTGCTGAAGGGGTACTTGAAGAAATTATAGCTGAGAACTTCCCTGAACTGGGGAAGGAAAAAGGCATTGAAATCCAAGAGGCACAGAGAACTCCCTTCAGACGTAACTTGAATCGATCTTCTGCACGACATATCATAGTGAAACTGGCAAAATACAAGGATAAAGAGAAAATTCTGAAAGCAGCAAGGGATAAACGTGCCCTCACATATAAAGAGAGACCTATAAGACTCGTGACTGATCTCTCTTTTGAAACTTGGCAGGCCAGAAAGAATTGGCATGAGACCTTCAGTGTGCTAAACAGAAAAAATATGCAGCCGAGAATCCTTTATCCAGCACGTCTGTCATTTAGAAGAGAAGGAGAAATAAAGGTGTTCCAAAACAAACAAAAACTGAAGGAATTTGTCACCACTAAACCAGCCCTACAAGAGATCGTAAGGGGGACCCTGTGAGACAAAGTATCAGAGACATCGCTACAAGCATGAAACCTACAGACATCACAATGACTCTAAACCCGTATCTTTCTATAATAGCACTGAATGTAAATGGATTAAATGCGCCAACCAAAAGACATAGGGTATCAGAATGGATAAAAAAACAAGACCCATCTATTTGCTGTCTACAAGAGACTCATTTTAGACCTGAGGACACCTTTGGATTGAGAGTGAGGGGATGGAGAACTATTTATCATGTGACTGGAAGCCAAAAGAAAGCTGGAGTAGCCATACTTATATCAGACAAACTAGACTTTAAATTAAAGGCTGTAACAAGAGATGAAGAAGGGCATTATATAATAGTTACAGGGTCTATCCATCAGGAAGAGCTAACAATTATAAATGTCTATGCACCGAATACCGGAGCCCCCAAATATATAAAACAATTACTCATAAACATAAGCAACCTTATCGATAGGAATGTGGTAATTGCAGGGGACTTTAACACCCCACTTACAGAAATGGATAGATCATCTAGACACACTGTCAATAAAGAAACAAGGACCCTGAATGAGACATTGGATCAGATGGACTTGACAGATATATTTAGAACTCTGCATCCCAAAGCAACAGAATATACTTTCTTCTCGAGTGCACATGGAACATTCTCCAAGATAGATCATATACTGGGTCACAAAACAGCCCTTCATAAGTTTACAAGAATTGAAATTATACCATGCATACTTTCAGACCACAATGCTATGAAGCTTGAAATCAACCACAGGAAAAAGTCTGGAAAACCTCCAAAAGCAGGGAGGTTAAAGAACACCCTACTAACGAATGAGTGGGTCAACCAGGCAATTAGAGAAGAAATTAAAAAATATATGGACACAAACGAAAATGAAAATACAACAATCCAAACGCTTTGGGACGCAGCGAAGGCAGTCCTGAGAGGAAAATACATCGCAATCCAGGCCTATCTCAAGAAACAAGAAAAATCCCAAATACATAATCTAACAGCACACCTAAAGGAAATAGAAGCAGAACAGCAAAGGCAGCCTAAAACCAGCAGCAGAAGAGAAATAATAAAGATCAGAGCAGAAATAAACAATATAGAGTCTAAAAAAATGGTAGAGCAGATCAACGAAACCAAGAGTTGGTTTTTTGAAAAAATAAACAAAATTGACAAACCTCTAGCCAGGCTTCTCAAAAAGAAAAGGGAGATGACCCAAATAGATAAAATCATGAATGAAAATGGAATTATTACAACCAATCCCTCAGAAATACAAGCAATTATCAGGGAATAATATAAAAAATTATGTGCCAACAAATTGGACAACCCGGAAGAAATGGACAAATTCCTAAACACCCACACTCTTCCAAAACTCAATCAGGAGGAAATAGAAAGCTTGAACAGACCCATAACCAGCGAAGAAATTGGATCAGTTACCAAAAATCTCCCAAGAAATAAGAGTCCAGGACCAGATGGCTTCCCAGGGGAGTTCTACCAGACGTTTAAAGCAGAGATAATACCTATCCTTCTCAAGCTATTCCAAGAAATAGAAGGGGAAGGAAAACTTCCAGACTCATTCTATGAAGCCAGTATTACTTTCATTCCTAAACCAGACAGAGACCCAGTAAAAAAAGAGAACTACGGGGCGCCTGGGTGGCGCAGTCGGTTTGGCGTCCGACTTCAGCCAGGTCACGATCTCGCGGTCCGTGAGTTCTAGCCCCGCGTCGGGCTCTGGGCTGATGGCTCAGAGCCTGGAGCCTGTTTCCGATTCTGTGTCTCCCTCTCTCTCTGCCCCTCCCCCGTTCATGCTCTGTCTCTCTCTGTCCCAAAAAATAAATAAACGTTGAAAAAAAAAATTTAAAAAAAAAAAAAAAAAAAAAAAAAAAAAAGAGAACTACAGGCCAATATCCCTGATGAATATGGATGCAAAAATTCTCAATAAGATACTACCAAATCGAATTCAACGGCATATAAAAAGAATTATACACCATGACCAAGTGGGATTCATTCCTGGCATGCAGGGCTGGTTCAACATTCGCAAATCAATCAACGTGATACATCACATTAACAAAAAAAAAAAAAAGAGAAGAACCACGTGATCCTGTCAATCGATGCAGAAAAGGCCTTTGACAAAATCCAGCACCCTTTATTAATAAAAACCCTTGAGAAAGTCGGGATAGAAGGAACATACTTAAAGATCATAAAACCCATTTATGAAAATCCCACAGCTAACATCATCCTCAACGGGGAAAAACTGAGAGCTTTTTCCCTGAGATCAGGAACACGACAGGGATGTCCACTCTCACCGCTGTTGTTTAACATAGTGTTGGAAGTGCTAGCATCAGCAATCAGACAACTAAAGGAAATCCAAGGCATCAAAATTGGCAAAGATGAATTTAAGCTTTCACTTTTTGCAGATGACATGATATTATACATGGAAAATCCGATAGACTCCACCAAAAGTCTGCTAGAACTGACACATGAATTCAGCAAAGTTGCAGGACACAAAATCAATGTACAGAAATCATTTGCATTCTTATACACTAACAATGAAGCAACAGAAACAAATAAAGAAACTGATCCCATTCACAATTGCACCAAGAAGCATAAAATACCTAGGAATAAATCTAACCAAAGATGTCAAAGATCTGTATGCTGAAAACTATAGAAAACTTATGAAAGTAATTGAATAAGATTTAAAGAAATGGAAAGACATTCCCTGCTCATGGATTGGAAGAATAAATATTGTCAAAATGTCAATACTACCCAAAGCTATCTACACATTCAATGCAATCCCAATCAAAATTGCACCAGCATTCTTCTCGAAGCTAGAACAAGCAATCTTAAAATTCATATGGAACCACAAAAGGCCCCGAATAGCCAAAGGAATTTTGAAGAAGAAGACCAAAGCAGGAGGCATCACAATCCCAGACTTTAGCCTCTACTACAAAGCTGTCATCATCAAGACAGTATGGTATTGGCACAAAAACAGACACATAGACCAATGGAATAGAATAGAAACCCCAGAACTAGACCCACAAACGTATGGCCAACTCATCTTTGACAAAGCAGGAAAGAACATCCAATGGAAAAAAGACAGTCTCTTTAACAAATGGTGCTGGGAGAACTGGACAGCAACATGCAAAAGGTTGAAACTAGACCACTTTCTCACACCATTCACAAAAATAAACTCAAAATGGATAAAGGACCTGAATTTGAGACAGGAAACCATCAAAACCTTAGAGGAGAAAGCAGGAAAAGGCCTCTCTGACCTCAGCCGTAGCAATCTCTTACTCGACATATCCCCAAAGGCAAGGGAATTAAAAGCAAAAGTGAATTACTGGGACCTTATGAAGATATAAAGCTTCTGCACAGCAAAGGAAACAACCAACAAAACTAAAAGGCAACGAACGGAATGGGAAAAGATATTTGCAAATGACATATCGGACAAAGGGCTAGTATCCAAAATCTATAAAGAGCTCACCAAACTCCACACCCAAAAAACAAATTACCCAGTGAAGAAATAGGCAGAAAACATGAATAGACACTTCTCTAAAGAAGACATCCGGATGGCCAACAGGCACATGAAAAGATGTTCAACGTCGCTCCTTATCAGGGAAATACAAATCAAAACCACACTCAGATATCACCTCACGCCAGTCAGAGTGGCCAAAATGAACAAATCAGGAGACTATAGATGCTGGAGAGGATGTGGAGAAATGGGAACCCTCTTGCACTGTTGGTGGGAATGCAAATTGGTGCAGCCACTCTGGAAAGCAGTGCGGAGGTTCCTCAGAAAATTAAAAATAGACCTACCCTATGACCCAGCAATAGCACTGCTAGGAATTTATCCAAGGGATACAGGAGTACTGATGCATAGGGGCACTTGTACCCCAATGTTTATAGCAGCACTCTCAACAATAGCCAAATTATGGAAAGAGCCTAAATGTCCATCAACTGATGAATGGATAAAGAAACTGTGGTTTATATACACAATGGAATACTACGTGGCAATGAGAAAAAATGAAATATGGCCTTTTGTAGCAACGTGGATGGAACTGGAGAGTGTGATGCTAAGTGAAATAAGCCATACAGAGAAAGACAGATACCATATGGTTTCACTCTTATGTGGATCCTGAGAAACTTAACAGAAACCCATGGGGAAGGGGAAGGAAAAAAAAAAGAGGTTAGAGTGGGAGAGAGCCAAAGAATAAGAGACTGTTAAAAACTGAGAACAAACTGAGGATTGATGGAGGGTGGGAGGGAGGGGAGGGTGGGTGATGGGTACTGAGGAGGGAACCTTTTGGGATGAGCACAGGGTATTGTATGGAAACCAATTTGACAATAAATTTCATATATTTAAAAACTAAAAATTCTCCTCAAAAAATTTCCAGGAAGAAAGGACAGCCAGAGAAGTGCTCAAAGGAGACAGAAACAATATATCTGAGCACGTTTTTGGAATAACACTCATAAGACGCATAGCCAGGCTTGAAACCAAGCATACAAGATAGCAATCTACTGCTTCAGAGATCAAGGACCTAAGGAATGGTCACCATGAATGCCGAAAATGAAATGTTGTAAACGAGTTACAAAACAAACTGGATGCAGTGACAGCAAGGATGGGAGAAGCAGAAGAGAGAATCAGTGAAATAGAAGATACAATTGTGGACAAAGATGAAGCAGAGAAAGGAAATTACTAGACCACGAGGCAGGTACTAGAGATCTAATTGATTCGGTGAGATGAAATATTAGCCACATAATAGGAGTCCCAGAAGAAGAAGAGTGAGAGAAAGGGGCAGAAGGTTTATTTGAACAACTTATACCTGAGAACTTCCCTCTTCTGGGGAAGGAAACAGGCATCCAAGGTCTGGGGGCACAGAGAATTCCCTTCCAAATCAACAAAACCAGGGCAACACCATGACATGTCAAAGCAAAACTGGAAAAATACAAAGATCAAGAGAGAATTCTGAAAGCAGCTTGGGACAAACGGGTCTTAATCTACAAGGGAAGACACATAAGGGTAGCAGCAGACCTGTCCAAAGAAACTTGTCATGGCAGAAGGGAGGGGTAGGAAACGGTCAATGTGCTGAATGGGAACATATGCAGCAAAGAATCCTTTCCCCAGCAAGGCTGTCGTATGAATAGAAAGAGAGAGAAAGGCTTTCCCAGACAAACAAAACCTAATGGAGTTCATGACCACTAAACCAGCCCTAGAGGAGATCCTAAGGGGCGACTCTGTGAGTGGAAAGCAGCAGAGACTACAAAGGACCAGAGGCCTCACCAAAAGCATGAAACCTTAAGATAACACAATGACACTGAATCCATATCTTTAACTAATCCCTCTGAATGTCAATGGACTCAATGCCCCAATCAAAAGACACAGGGAATCAGAATGGATAAAACACAAAGCAAAACCAAAGAACAAGATCCATCTATATGCTGTCAACAAGACAGCCCCCAGGACACCTCCAGAGTCAAAGTGAAGCTATGGGGAACCACCTATCATGCTACTAGAAGTCAAAAGAAAGCTGGAGTCGCCATACTTCCACCAGACAGACTAGATTTTAAACCAGAGACTCTAGTAACAGATTCACAAGGGCGTTTTATCACAATTAAGGGGTCTATCCACCAAGAGGAGCTAACAATTACAAATGTTTATGCCCCCAAAGTGAAACGCCCACATATATGAATCGATGAATCACAAACATGAATAAATGTATAAACAGAAATACCATGATTGTAGACGACTTTAAGACTCCACGCATGGCAATAGGCAGATCGTCAAGGCAGAAAATCAGTACGGAAACACAGATCCAGTGTGTCACTGGACCAGATGTATTCAGATATACACAGATATATATTGGCCTTCATATATACATTTATATACCTGGATATCAACACCGATATATTGAGATCTTTTCATCCAACAGCAGTAGAATGCACATTTCTCTTAAGTGCACATAGAACATTCTCCAATATAAGTGACATCTTGGGTCACAAAACAGCCCTCCAGAAATATAAAAGGACTGAGATCATACCTTGCATAGTTTCAGATCACAACAATGAGCACTTACTCATTCTTTCTCTCTCTCACTCTCTTTCCAAGAGAAATACAAACATTACAAAAACATTTAGCTCAGCTCCTTCCAAGAAAGAGAAGAAAAGAATAATAAACCTTGTGGGGCAATGAGCCATGGATGAAAACCACACACAGACAGTAGAATTCCATAACCAATATGTTGACAATGGAGTTGACAGAAAGTGATGTACTAAAAGAACAGACACTAAAGAAATGTTTTCTGCAAAGAAAAATTAGGGTAGGGGTAAACCATTAAAAAAGAGCATGGTGGGGGGAACACGTAGGTGGCTCAGTCAGTTCAGCGTCCAACTTCAGCTCATGAGTCATGATCTCCCGGTTTGTGGGTTTGAGCCCCACATTGAGCTCTGTGTTGACAGCTCGGAGCTGGAGCCTACTTTGGATTCTGTGTCTCCCTCTGTCTATGCCCCTACCCTGCTTGCACTCTCTCTCTCTCGCTCCAAAATAAATAAACTTTAAAAAAATAAAAAAATACCTTAAAAAGCATGGGGGGAGAAGAGGAAAAAAGGTAAAAAATATAAGACATGACCAATCAATCAAGCATGAGCTTAAGACAAGGAAGAAAAGGAGAAATGTGAGCCAAGTAAGGTAAGTGGAAACAACATACATTTTTCAACAGGTACGTAAGTAGGACTGGGAATAAACTATGAGCAATAGTCTCTTTTAAACCTTTTAAAGATATATATATATATAGATATATAGATATATATATATACATATACATATATATATAATGTATACGTAAAACAGAGGCTTTGATTCACAGTATATCCCTAATAATACTGACTTTTATCACTCTACAGTTATCTGGTTATAAATACTGTAATAAAGAATTTAAGTTTTTTCACGATAAAATAAATTGTTCAATTGCTGGCATCTATCGCTTCCTAAAAGCTATCAACTCTTACTAGACTAACAAAAGAACAGAAAAAGAGAGGTTCCTAACACATCAACTTTCACTATGGAGAAAGAATTGGGAATGAGAATTCTAGGAAGAAATGTGAACCTTCAAAGGACGTATGTAATGGGACACAGATGGGGTTGAAAAAACAAAGGCTGAGGACCTTTTCTCTGCAATTCTAAGCTCACAATGGGAGGAGACTAAAGATATATGGTAACCTTCTTTCGTATGTAACTCCTGATTTTCTCAATAGAATCGCTTTGCGTTTATACGTATTAAACACTAAACGGAATATAAACTGAAGCCTTACTTTTTAAATTCACATATTTAATTGTGATACATCATGCGTATTTCATTACTTTTCAAATTCCATTCTACGGAATTCCATTTCCCTACTCATTTTTTCACATTCAAAACCTATGACATTGCTTCTTCCAAGCAAGACTTCATTCTAGGAGCTCCAGGAGTCAAACAAGTATGTTTCCTAACCTCCAGTAGCTTATAATGATTTAGGGGCTTTGAAATGAATATTTAAATAAATAGCAGATGTCTGAAACTTTAAATTTTAGAATCTGACACAAGGACTAGGAGGGGATATTTTTAAAAGCTAGAATATGAAAGATTTCTGAAATTAGAAACTTGACAACTTGGCTAAGAAGAGCCTCTGCTCATAGGGCTACTCTTCTCAGCAAAATATGTATTCTTCAGGGAGATGCACAATTTTCACTTACTCCTCATGGAGTTATTTAAAAATACAGGGGAACACCTTTGTAAGGTAAATGTTGAGAAATAATGCAAACATCTAAATTTCTACATTTTCTAATATTATTTTAGTCTAAATATAGAACAAAGGATAGAGACCAAGGAAAATCCTGTATCTCACCAGAATAAAACTTGCCCGGGGCGGGGGCCACGTACAATAGATACTTGGATCCAATAAGATTTCCTTTAGGCATGAGTATTATCAGTCATGTTACTATCACGGTAAGAATCCTTATCCTTAACCAAATGTCGCATTTCCTCCATTATGGGAAAGATTTTCCCAATATAATTTTACCGTCATTATATATTTTCCAGCCCATTCTTTTCTCAGCCTCCACCTCTAGGATTTACCAAAGTAAAACAAAACAAAACAAAACAAAAAATTCAACACGTCATGTATCTGTCAAGGGGTTTGTTCTTGCTAACTTTCCATTACACACATAAAATGATGATACAGGCTACTGTTAAATTTTAAGAGTAAATACTGGAGAAAACTAAATTCAGAGCAGGAAGTGAGTTTCACAGGTGGGTACTTTACCTTGGTACCGAAATCTAAGCCTTGGCTAGGTGATGTAGGCCATGAATCATCAGGACCAGGTTTGTCGGAAAGCCTTTAGAGCAAAAATATACAACAAAAACATGTTCATTTATTTAAACACAAAATTTCAAAAATTAAGGGAAAGCTCAGCTATCTGTTTATTCAATGAAGTTTCTTGGTATAATTAAAAGTTGGCCTCTGGTTTTTTCATTAAGTTTTATTTTCATTCCAGTAATAGGAACATCCAGTGATGTATTAGTTTAATATAGTGTTTCACCAACTCCATACTCACCCCGTGCTCATCATGACAAGGGCACTTCTTCATCCCCATCACCTCCTTCACCCCTCCCACCACTCAGCTCCTCTCTGGAAACCATCTGTTTGGTCTCGGCAATTAAGAGCCTGTTTCTTGGTTTGTCTCTCCCCTTTTGTTCCTCCTTTTGCTCACTCGTTGTTTCTTAAGTGCTACATGAGTAAAATCAGATGGTATTTGTCTTTCCCTGACTTTGCTTACCATACTACTCTCAGACTGAATCCAGGTGAGCAAATGGCAAGATTTCATTGTTTTATGGTTGAGTAATATTCCAGAGTGTGTGTGTTGTGTATGCATATACATATACACACACAAACATAAATATAGGACTTCTTCTTCGTTCACTCATTTGTCAATGGACCCTTGCGCTGGGTATTGGAAATAATGCTGCAATAAACACAGGGGTGCGTGTGTCCCATGGAATTCGTGTTTTTGTATTCTCTTGGGTAGTATCCAGTAGTGCAATTACTGGATCATAGGATACTTCTGTTTTTAAGTTTTGGAGGAACCTCCATACTGTTTTCCACAGGGGCTTCACCCATTTGCATTTCCACCATCAGTGCAAAAGGTTTCCTTTGTCTCCACATCCTCGCAGACACTTGCTTCTTGTGTCCTGGAGTTTAGCCATTCTGACAGGTGTGACGTGGTATCTCGTTGTAGTTTTGGGGAGCATCTTTTCATGTGTCTGTTGACCATCTGTATGTTGTCTTTGGAAAAATGTCTGGTCATGTCTTCTGCTCATTTTTAAACTGGGCTTTTTTGGAGGGGGGGGGATGTTGACTTGTATCAATTTTTTATACATTGTGGATACTAACCCTTTACTGGATTTGCAAAATATTTGCAAACATGTTCTCCCATCCCAGAGGTTGCCTTTTAGTTTTGACGGTTTCCTTCACTGTGCAAAAGCTTTGCAGGTTGATGTAGTCACCATAGTTTGTTCTTGCTTTGTTTCCCTTGGCTCAGGAGACAGAACTAGTAAAATGTTGCTACAGCCACAGTCAGAGAAATGACGGCCTGTGCTCTCTTTAAGGATATTTTATGGTTTCAGGTCTCACACTTACGTCTTTAATTCCTTTTGAGTTTCTTTGTGTGTATGGTAAAGAAATTGCTCCAGGTTCATTCTTTGCATGTGGCTTGTCCACTCTTCCCAACACCATTTGGTGAAGAGACGGCCTTTTCCCCACTGCATAGTCTTTCCTGTTTGTGGAAGATGAACTGACCATACAGTGGTGGATTTAGTTCTGGGTTTTCGGTTCTAGTCCATTGAGCTATGTGGCTACTTTTTACGCCAGTACCCACCATACTGTTTGGATTACTACAGCTTTGGGATAAAATTGAAATCTGAGATTGTGATACCTCCAGGTTTCCTCTTTTGCAATATTGCTTTGGCCATTCAAGGCCTTTTGTGGTTCTATACAACGTTTAGGATTGTTTGTCTAGCTCTGTGACAAATGCTGTTGGTACACTGACAGGGATTGCATTACATCTGTAGATTGCTTTGGGTAGTGTAGACACTTTCAAAATAAGTATTCTTCCCATCTATGAGCATCGGATGTCTTTCTCTTTCCGTCACCTTCAATTTCTTTCATCAGTGTTTTACGGATTCCAGAGTGCAGGTCTTTCAAAATTTGGACCCCGTTTTAAAAAAGCTTTCAGTTCTCTATTTTGCCTCCACCTCTCCTAACCTGTGAAATCTCCAGGAAAGACCCAGTCTGAGTTTCCATGACCAAGGGTGACAGGCAGGGAATTCTCTGAAATGGTTGAAAATTAAATCTATAAACGTTACCACAATGACTTCTCACCTCACATCTGTCAGAATGGCTCCATTTCAACACACAGGAAACAATAAGGGTTGCTCAGGGTGTGGAGAAAAAACAACCCTTGTGCACCAGTCATGCAATGTAAATTGGTATCGCCACAGTGAAAGCCAGAGTGGACGGGCCTCAACAAATTAAAAATACAAATACCATAGGATCCAGTAATTCCACTAGTGGGTATTTATTTACCCAAGGGAAATGGAAATACTAATTTGAAAAGATATATGCACTCCTATCATTATTGCAGCATTATTTACAATAGACAAGCTATGGAAGCAACCCAAGTGTCCACCAGTACATGAACAGACCACACACACACAAACGCATACACACACGCATACACACATACACACACACACAAACACACACAGACACACAATGGAATATTATGCAGCTATAAAACAGAATGAGATCTTGCCACGTGTAACATCATGGATATACCTTGACGTAGGAGGCTAAGTGAAATAAGTCAGTCAGAGAAAGACAAATCCTATATGATTTCACTTCTTTGTAGAATCTAAAAAGGGGAACAAATGAACAAACAGAGAAAAAGCAGAAACAGGCCCATAAATGCAGAGAATTGACTGTTGCCAGAAGAGCGGGCCAGTGGGGGGATGGACAAAATGGGTGACGGGGAGAGGGAAGTTCAGGGTTCCAATTATAGAATGAATAAATCACAAGGCTCAAAGGTACAGCATAGGGAATCTAGTCAGTGGTATCGTAATAGCATCATACATTAACAGATGGGAGCTACGCTTATGGCGAGCATCGTGGAACATCTAGAGATGTTGCATCACATATTACATTGTGTGTCAGGTAGACCTCCATTTAATAGACCAAATTTAAGGTTTCTATGTTATGAGTGGAAGTACTAACTAGAGATTAAAAGATTAAAAATTCCAAAGGCCAACTTTGTTCCTACACTGCTCTTGCCTTATTTAGGTCCATAATAACTAACAAGACCTTCCACGCCTTCAGGGAGAGACACTGTGATCAAAATGGTCCTGGTAGTTGTGCCTCTATTTCTCTATACGCTGCCTGAATATTTTCTTCCCGATGAGCTCCCACTGCTATATCACTCTTCGGCATGGTTCAGTGGCATTCTCCAACCTTTCAATCTTTAGCCTATGAAGGCACAGACTCGTACAAGAATGGGCTCAAATGACCGAGGGTAGGAGCCATGTCCTGCTCCCGGAGAACATGCTAATTGAGAGTCTCAGTCATCCACACAGTCTCCTCAACATAGGCATGTTATCACCTATCCAGATGAAGCTCCCTAACTGATTTGACAAGTCAGTCCTACCCCTGCCCAGCCCTCCAGGTACATGGGAAGGGCATCAAAGATTTAGGAAAAGAGGTGGAGTGAGGAGACAGCTTGCCTTGGGCCATACATCTCTGTTGTTCAGAATCTCCACCCCCCACCCCAATTCCTTCAGAGGATCTAAGCCATCCTCCCTCAGTTGGGGTGGAAGTAGATGATATCATAGTTCTATTTGCTGTAAACAGACTCTTCCCAGCAGCTCAAATGATTTTTAATCTCTCTCATCAGAAAATCTGAAGTATGCTCGCACCTTCAATGAACCCAACACACACAAAACCATAAACCTGGTCGGGACCCTCTTGAACACTCTAGTTGAATATGCCTTTCTAAACAACTCCACTAATCCTGGGTCCTTCATTCCTGTCTTTCACCTTTATCTCACTTGGCATAAACCCCCATATTCTGATGTCTCTTCTAAAACTCTTATTCCTATCCAACTCAGTGTTGTTCTTCTTGAAACCTGCTCTCTTCTGTTAATTTGATTCTTACTCTCCTTCATTGTGTTCATTAGACCCACTCTCCAGCTTTGTATTATTAAAACATTTCCCTGCACAATGAAGACAAAAAACAAAGAAGGAAAGGAAAGAAAGAAACCAAGAAAAGAACCCGAATTGAAATCTCATTTCTGTCACGTATCATATCCAAACAGGTCACTTCAATCTCTTTTGTGTTTCAAATTCTCCATGGAAACAACCATTGGGCAAGGAGGTTAAACAGAGGTTGAAGTACCAGAGGGTATTTTGAAGAATTAATCTCTGAGGTTCCCTAAATCGTGAGATTCTAAGTGCTTTTGATTTGGCCTCTGGAAAAATGGAGAGTCCTTCGCTAGCAGAAGTGGAAAAATTAATGGAAAAAAAAATACCAAGAAAACCAGAGAAGAAAGTAAAAAGGCAAAAACACAGTACAGAAAAGTCATGGGGAAACACATCTCCAAACAAAGAAAAAGCTGCCTAGAACTAGTCAAGGGTACTAACCCAAAGGGAAACCAGACTGGGAACTTAGGCAACAGAGAATCATACAGCAAAATCCTCGAAAGAGAGGCTGAATTTAATTAACGTAACATGGTCTACAACTAGATATCCTTCCCTTACAGAAAAATCATTTGGCTCAAAAGAGGAGATATCACCACATCTAAGGTGCTGCTTGACAAGATCTTGCTTATTATGTAAAAGCCGTGACACCATGGCCATAGCTGACATCCACCCTAAAATCTCTGATGGCAAAAACAAGGGACTAGTTACCACTGCACTAATGACTTTTGTTAGCACTAGTGGTCAAATATATAAGAGCAAATGCTTGGACTAACCTGGATTCTTAAGAAAACCCTAAATTAGAGTTCCGACATCATTACCTTTGACATTCTGAATTGATCTGCACTAGGATCTGTATCTTCATCTCAGAGCTGCTGAGGAACCAGAGAATGGATGTGGAAGCTTCACGGGCTGATGGGCAAACCCCTCAGCTACCCATTAACTATGGAATCATGGGGCGAGTAATCCACCTCCCTGAACCGCATTTGCCAAAGAAATAAAACGTAGGCTACAATAACACAGCTACTTTGCAAAGCTATGCGGTGACTATACAACTGAACAGATGTTACCCATAAGAAATAGTGTCTAGTCCAGGGTAGAACACTCAACAACTCCTTTTGTTCTCTGCATTCCCTTAGGAAACACATAATTTTCACTTCATTCATTTCCTTTCCTTTCCTTTCAATTTCCATTTCATTTCATTTCATTCCTTTATACTTTGAGAGTGAGTGCACACAGAAAGAGGGGAAGATATCCCATGGAGCCTGTCAGCACAAAACCCAACGTGGGGCTTGAACTCACAAACCTGAGTGGAAATCAAGAGTCACACCCTTAACCGACTGAGCTCCCCAGGTGCCCCAACAAATGTCATCTTTACAAATCCATAAAAATCCTACCTGGTTATAGAGTCTTCCTCAGCATTCTTATCTCCTCCTAGAGAAGAAAGCAAAATACATGTTAAATCAACAATCGAAAAATAGAGGAAATTACAAGTGTATGGCTTATGATTGGTTAAAAAGTATGCCTTTGGGACCACACCTGGAAACCACACTACACTGAATGGTAATTATACGATTGGTAGGGTTCAAGCACTAAGAAATCTTACTTTCTCCTCTATTAAGACCAAAAGCAAAAATAGGTTTTATTGGAATTTGACACCTACAGGTGAAGTGATGTTTACATTGACCATCACTGACCGACTCTAAGACACTGGAGGAAAATGGTATTGTTAGGAGAATGATTATCAGAGCTGACAATGTCAATCTGAAACTAGCACGATTTTTCTGGACTTACACTATTAGAGTAGTTAAAAGAGAGTATGTTTATTTTGCTGTAACATGACAGAACTTCCCCAGCCCTTCAGTAGAGACTGTTCAGTTTCAGGATGAAACACCCCCTCACAAAGTGGGCTCTATAGCTATTGTCCTTTGCAGCATGGCCACACCATAGCAAGCACACTCTCCCTGACCTTATTTCCAATGGCAAGGTAAGTAAGAAGGATTTGGCATTCCACTTTGATAAAGTTCTAATCTCTTGGGACTGTCTCCTTCCATTGCTAGAGAGTCCATCTACACCCACCGCACATCACAGAGGAGGATGATCCCAATGTGAGTGCTATGTAATGGTTCACGATGTCATTTTTCTCAACCCTCCCCATTAGGTGACACACATCTAGAGAAATCATGCTTTTTTTCATGGAAGGCATAGGTCATCAGATCCTCTACTGAAGAGCAACAAAACAAAACAAAGGGCAAAGAATGTCTTGAATGCCGACCTTCAATTACCAGGGAATTTTAACTTTCTAAACATTCAAAGATATCCATTGTATGATTCTAACTACATGACACTCTGGAAAGAGCAAGGCTATGGAGGTAAGGGTTGGGGTGAATGTAGGGATAAAGGGGTACAGCACAGAGGACGTTTAAGGCAGTGAAACTCTTTCACACGATACCACAAAGGTGGACTCACATCATTACACATTTGTGAAAACTCATAGAATCTAGAACACCAAGGATGAACACTAATGCAAATTAGAGACTTGGCCTCAAAATGAAGAGTTAGTGTCCATATAAAACGCACCACTGTTCTCAGGGTACCTGGGTGGCTCAGTTGGTTCAGCGTCCAAGTCTGGATCTGAGCTCAGGTCATGATCTCACAGTTCATGGGATCAAGTCCTGCATCAGGCTCTGTGCTGACAGCACAGGATTCTTTCTCCCCTCTCCCTCTGCCCCTTGGCTGCTCACACACATGCATGCTCTCTCGCTCAAAACTAAACCAAGGAACTGAAAAAAATATACTAGTACAAACGGACCACTGTCATGCAAAAGGTTGACAACAGGGGAGGGTAGGCATGTACGGGGATATGGTATGTGGAGACTCTCTGTACTTCCTATTATATTTTGCTGTGAACTTAAAACTTCTGTAAAGAATAAGACTTATTAAATGTATAAAACAACACCAACAACAAAACATGGTATCCATTGAAGCCTCTCTTAGCGTATATTAACGCACGATACAGTCACCTTGAAAATTAAGATAGAGATCAAAGTAACACAGTAGGGGGACTGTCTCCCATAAGAAGTATATGAAAATACATAAAGCAAAATGCAAAAATACAAAAGTTATTTGTATACTTAGGCAAGAAAACAATTGGTGAATATGATCAAATATTATAACTATAAACAGGGATTCAGCACTATAGGAATCAAACCTGCGTTTTCCTTAAAATTAAGAGATTTTACTCTAATTTTAAGTCGAAAATCATTATGCTTATCATATCTAAGAATCATAATGAGGGGCGCCTGGGTGGCGCAGTCGGTTAAGCGTCCGACTTCAGCCAGGTCACGATCTCGCAGTCTGTGAGTTCGAGCCCCACGTCAGACTCTGGGCTGATGGCTCAGAGCCTGGAGCTTGTTTCCGATTCTGTGTCTCCCTCTCTCTTTGCCCCTTGCCTGTTCATGCTCTGTCTCTCTCTGTCCCAAAAATAAAAAATAAACGTTGAAAAAAAAATTAAAAAAAAAAAAAGAATCATAATGAAAGCTTAGCCACATAAAAAAAGATTATAATGACCTAATATTGCCCTAGTAATTTTTGTGCAAATACCGACTTCATATGGATGATGAAACTGAAACCATTACCATGGTAACCATCATATTACTTGCTAGTGCAATAAACTCTTAAGACAGCACCAAAAATTAAGTCAGGGCTATTAATTCCTATGCAGAACAGGTTTCATCCAGCGGGCCACAGAGGGCTACCCTCAGAACATCCTACTTGAATGACTGGCCCTTGGTGGTTCCCTGGGATCTTGGATTTCAGGAGGATTCCCACCATTCCCTAGCTGGTTAAGAGTCGCTCACTCTGCCTAAGTGCTGGTACAATCAATGTGCTTCAGGCCGCACACTTGATTTCCTTCTGGAAACCTGGAATTTGGGGACATGCTAAGGAGAAGATGGCTATGTGATTAGCATTTCATGAAACCTCCGGCACTGAGTATCCATAAGCCTCGTACTGGCCCACAACATTTCACTTGTGCTGTCCTAATTTCATGCTGGAGGAATTTAGCACATCCTACTAACTCCACAGAGAAAGGATTCCTGGAAGCCTGCGCTTGGTCTCCTCTGGCCTTCACCCCATGCACGATATTGCTCGGTGCAGATTGGCCTTTCCAGCCTGTCCCCATACCAAACCACAGGCACGAGTACAAGTATATGCCGAGGTCTGTGAGCTCTTCTAGTCAATAATCAAATCTGGGTGTCGTTAGGGTGCCTCCAACACAACTGAGTTATACGAAATTTCTATTATTTGGGTTGATGTCTTACACGTGGTTACAGTCAGAAGGTTATGTCACAGAATACCTTTCCTGGAAACTCTTTCTCTTGGTATTTGCCTTGAAAAGTCCTACATTCCTATATATCCATTTGAAGAATGGTTTAAAAGGAATAGATGAAATCTTGATGTCAGAAAGCGTGCAACAAGCAACAATCCTATTTTACTCAGAAAAAAAAAAGAGAATCCTGGTGGTTGCCACTATGTTCTACCATATACAAGTTCCTCTCAAATATGAAAAATCAGTTAACTTTCTCCCACACACTAGGACTTAGTTCATTTTTTCTGGCAGATAGGAATCAAGAGAAGTAACAGGGATTGTTCTAGAAAAAACAGAACTATCAGACCCAGTATAAAAACATACTACTGATTATAGTTTTTTGTTTGTTTGTTTCCTTTCCTTCATTTCTTAGAAAATTAAAAAATAGTTCACCTATTAAAGGCAGTCATTGCCAAGATAATCAAAAGTCATAATTACTGTGTCCTCATTCCCGCTGCTCTCCTCTGTTCATCTGATAAAGTCCTACTCATTCTTCATGTCCAATTTAAATGCCTGCACACAACCTGGAAACCTCGGAATCTTCTGAGAGTTCTCTCTCACCCCCTAACT
The DNA here is from genome assembly GCF_016509475.1 of Prionailurus bengalensis. Lineage (NCBI taxonomy): Eukaryota > Metazoa > Chordata > Mammalia > Carnivora > Felidae > Prionailurus > Prionailurus bengalensis. The sequence goes on from NW_025091172.1 coordinate 125,036, forward strand.
TTTTAGAGTCAGGAATCACAAATTCGTATTAAGTATACTGTTTCGGTCTCTGCTTTATCTTTCCCCTGCCAGCGCCCTAGTCAAACATGAGTTCTTAACTGATGATTTTCGCAGGGAAAAAAAAGGCACCAAATATTATTCTTATTTCTTAAATGATTAAAACAAAGTTAACCAAAACAAATGAGAAAGACACAAGGCCCAGAAAGAAAAATTAATGGAATAAATTGAACCCCCTGACGTTTTCAATCTACACAGCTGAAAGTTTCATAATGGCCTAATACTAGGCTAAGGAAACAGGAGCTTCCTTTGCCTCCCAGTCTCTTTATGTGGTTTCCTATAACCTATCCTCCATATGAGGCTTCAGCAAACTACGGCCACAGGCCAAATCCTACCTGCCATCTGGTTCTGTAAACAGTGTTTTCTTGGGGCATAGTCCCATGTCTTCACTTGCATACTGCTATGGCTGCTTTCACACTACAAGGGCAGAGCTCAGAGACCACATCACCTAAAACATTCACTGGCTCTTTAGGAAAAAGGCTTGGTGATCTGTATTTTATGCATCAACCGGAGTGTCCTAACTCAAATCTAATCCTATTAGTCTTCTGCCTCAAATCCTCCAAAATCCCTGCATCAAATACTGCTGGCTCCCTCCCTAAGAGCCATTGCACAGTCTTCATTCTTGCTAGAGAATCACAACTTTATTTGGATATTTATTGTCTCCATACACAGAGAAGGTGGCCTCACCCCGGCTTCAAAAAGAGAAAGGATTATTCTAAGCCAATCACAGAACCTGATTTACCAGGGACCCGTTGCGAATGAGTGTGTGACCTAACCTAGTCTTTAAGATGTTAGAGGAAGTCTGCTGCAAGCCTCTTCCTAGTGAAAAGAAACACCCAAAGGAAAGCAGTCCTTCCCACCCACTGGAAGTTGCCGTGCGAGAATGTGACACCTGGAGCCGTGGCTAATTAGCCACCCCGGAAAGGAGAAAGGAAAAGACCACCAGCTCCAAAACTGAACAAGAGACGACTGGCATCCTGATGACATCACTGAACCATCAAAACGTTTCTGGTTCCTGCTGTTTTAGTCACTGTTAGACGTCACCCATTACTTGCCGCTAAAAGCATTCCACCGAAGAAATTGCCCGAGGCCTATCGGGGAAGATCTACTCCTTCCTACAGCACTAAGAAACTTCCGTAAGCTTGTCTTCCCTAGGTATTCACCCCATTCCCAACCATTGTCCTAGCACACGTTTTCTACCAGCAAAACCCAGCTGCTCATAAATCCCGCTAAGGTCACTCGCACACCTTCGCCTCTGCACTGCTGTGTACCCCGCCAAGCACGTAATCGCGACAGTTTGCAAACACTGTCAAACACACAAATGTCGGCCCTTCTGCCTCTCTACCTGCCAAACTGAACGACTCACTCTGCACGCTTACCGTCGATTCTACCCAGTCCTTGAAAACTCGGATTCCTCACCGGGAGCTTACGGTACCTGGAACAAATGCCAACACAAAATAACAATGATCGCTACAAGCTCTACGAGACTCTGGCACCTAGTAAGCACTAAATAGAGTAAATAACACAAAGGACAGTGCTGAAAACAAACTCCTGGGGTGCAGAGCCTGGTTTGGGAACGTTTGTATTCTACAACAACAGGATAACACTTAGCAGCTAACAGGCACTGAAGAGTTACTTGTGAAGTGAACAAATGGACATGAATAAATTAAATTCCTCTGAAAATTCTTCTTAAAAACCACAGAAACTTTTCTGTTTCAAAAACCGCAGGGACAGCTCTCTTCTGTTATGAGCACCTTAATGATCCCAACGCTGTCTGCTCGATCTTTGGATCCATCTTTGGAAGCCCCCTCCCCCAGGATCGCGCCCCGAGCCCCCGCCCCCGCCTGCGGCACCCACCTCCTTCTTGACGGTGCGCAGCAGCCTCTGTCGAGGGTCCGCCTCTGTGGGACGAGACGAGGGGGCACACGGTCAGCCCCGCGCTGGGGACGGGGCCGGGGCCGGGGCTGCCGTCCCGCCGCCCGCTCGCCCTGCGCCCGCTTAGCTGCGGCGCCGGAGGCCATGGCCGCGCGCGCTGCGTTCCAAGCCCAGGCGGCGGCGGGGCCTGCTCTCTGGCCGCGCAGCGTCAGCCGCGTTCGGCGGGGCCGAGCGCCCGGTTACGTCAGGCCGCGCCGCGCCTCCGCCCGCGCCGCGCCTCCGGTGACCCGCCGCCGCGCTTCCGGTGGGGCGCCGCCGTCGCCGCCGCCGCGCTTCCGGTGAGGAGCCGCCGCCGCCGCCGCCGCGCTTCCGGTGAGGAGCCGCCGCCGCCGCCGCCGCGCTTCCGGTGAGGAGCCGCCGCCGCACATCCGGTGAGGAGCCACCGCCGCCGCCGCGGCCCGCTCCCGGTGAGGAGCCGCCGCCGCCGCCGCCGCGCTTCCGGTGAGGAGCCGCAGCCGCCGCACATCCGGTGAGGAGCCGCCGCGGCCCCGCTTCCGGTGACGACCCGGCGCCGCAGACGCCGCGCTTCCGGTGAGGAGCCGCCGCCGCCCGCCGCGCAGCCTGGCCCCTGGCGGGAAGGTCCTCGGGGCGTCGCACGCTCTGGGCCCCTACCACCAGCAGCCCCGCCTCCGCGGGAAGCCCCGCCTCCCACGCCCGGCGGCCCAGCTCCCACTCCCCCTCCTTTGGGCAGGGCGGAAATGCAGCGTTCAGGCCCAGAGCAGCTCCTGGCCGGGCTGCAGGGAAGTGGCCTGAGGCGGTGGAGCCTGTTACTGACACGCTCCAAGCCCCATGGTTCCCGTCTTTAAATGGATGTAATAGAGGCGCCTGGGTGGCTCAGTCGGTTGAGTGTCCGACTTCGGCTCAGGCCGTGATCTCACGGTTCGCGGGTTCGAGCCCCGCGTCGGGCTCTGTGCTGACTGCTGAGAGCCTGGAACCTGTTTCCCATTCTGTCTCCCTCTGTCTGTGCCCCGACTCCGCTTGTGCTTTGTCTGTCTCTAAAATAAACAAACATTAAAATATATGTGTATGTATCCAATGGATGTACTAGGACCACCTCTTTGGAACGATACCAGACGCAAACGAGATAGTGAATATAAAGCACTTAACAGAGACCTAGGAAAAAACACCCGCAACCATAAAAGCTGCCGTCATCATCATCATCATCAGTATTATTATTACTGAGTCCTCCAAGACACAGTGGCTCTCCACCCAGATTGGCCGGGCCTTGCGTGGCTCCCTCCCCCGCACGCAGGTCACTGGGAGAGTGGCAGAGAGGGATCCTTCCAGGACCCCAATAGGGCACTTGTCTGCCAGGACTGAGTCAGCCAAGACCCTTTGCGACCTACGCTCCTTCCACCAGGTTCCTGACCGCGTCCACCCAGACGGCACCTCGGGTTTACAAACGTTTATTGACACCTACCACAGGCCAGGTTACTGTACTGAGGATACGGGAGTGAGCAAGTTGGGCAAAAGCCTGCCCTCACAGGGCGTAGGAGGTAGACAGAAAAACAAATAAGCAGATGATGTGGGATGTTGGAAGTTTCTGGAGAAAACTGAAGTAGGCAAAGGAGACAGGTGTATTTTTGAAGTAGGGTGCTTGAGGGAGGCCCCATGAGGAGATGCCATTGAGCAAAGAGGAGAAGCGTAGATTGGGGGATTTCTGGAGGAAGAGCATTCCAGGCAAAGGGAACAGCAAGTGCAAAGGCCCTGAGGTAGCAGGGTGCCACTGGGTGGGACAACTAGCTAGGAGGCCAGTGGGGCTGGAGTGGCATGAACAAGAAGGATTGGCAGTCTTCCAAGGTCCTGTTAAGGCTTTGAAGTCCTGCCCTCGAGAGCCCCCCCGGGTTTCAGCCCTCCGGTCACTAGGACTGGGGACAGCTCAGAGCAGCCCTCTTGCTGAGGAGATTCAGAGCCCCTTGTCTCCATGTGTCAGTGTCCTAAGCCAGAGAAGAGGATTTTGACTAGCCGAGGGAAAAGAAAAGAAGCTGGAAGGATAATGGGCATTCCCCGAGTCCAAGGGGGGCCTGGAGGACTGGGCTGAAAGCAAGGTAGCCCCAGAAAGAGAGACCCTTGGGAATAGTCGCCTGGCAAGGACAGAGTGGTTAGGGTGCCACCACTCAGGGGGAAGGAGCTCCAGCTGTTGGAGGTTCCCGTTCCAAGGACGGAGCATCCTACTGGCCTGGCCTGAGACCTACGCCTGCTTCTTGCTGGGCAAGGGGAGCCTCAGCCACAATCCCACCACCCCACTATCTCCACCGAGAGTCCCCGGGGGGGCCCAGAGAATGCGACATGGTTGCTTGGTAACCAACACCCCCCCCCATATACTAGAACCCTATATGGAGGACCTACTGTGTGCCAGCCACTGCATCAAGGGCTTTAGGGTTTGGGTTGCCTGCTTTCACCACAACACGGACATGAGCCCAAGCTTCACTTTTGGCCTGTTAATATTATCTCCTTCAATATATTACATTGTGAAAGGTGACATGAAATAGTCACTTATGTCAACAGGTTTTCCAACGGAGCCAGAGGCCAGGAAGGAGATGGGCCTTATGCACATCCTCACCGGTAGGAGAAGCACAAATGTTGGAACCGGGCCAAACACCTGCAGCTTGCTACAGTGAGAGACCCCGCTTAGTGATAGCCTTAGAAACCAGGTACGGTCACCAAGTTTACTTTCCTGCCACCAACACCAGTCTTGGTCATCAGAATTCGTAGTAAATGACTTATACAAGCATTCCCTCTTGTCTTCAAAAACCTCTTACTTTTATTCCCTGGATGGGGGTGGGGAGGGTAGAGGCACTCTTTTGGTTGCTGCCCACAGGTGTCTTTCCCAAACTGCAATTCTGAGACCCCAAATAAATAACCTTGCTTTTTATTTCAGCTCTGCCTCTTCTCTCAGTTGACAGCTTACATCCTGCATTTGCTAAGTAGGAATGCACAAATGCTTTCTTCACAGCTTCTAGGCCTCTGAATTTTGATACAATTTGAAACCTGTGGGGGTGGTGGGCGGAGGAATTCAAGCACAGCACAAAGCATCTTGATATATTGATCAACTGAATTCATCAGTTGTTAACTGCGATTCATCAACTGTTAACATTTGCTGCCTTAACTTGATGTTCTCTGCCTCCCTCTTTTTACAACAAATTGCACACATTGATTGTATACATCTTGATGAATTTTCTCCTATGCACTCCCCTGTGATACCATCACTATAACGAAGGTACTAAACATATTCATCACCTCCAGAAATGGGTGTGTGTTCTTTCGTGGCTATTTGTTTCTTTGGGTAGGAACGTGTAGCATGTGATCTCTCTCCTAGAAGCAGAGGCGTGGGAACAAGGTGTGGGAGGGAAACATGAAGGAAGCAGAGAGGGAGCACTTGATGTGATTTTATGCAAGGTGGTGTAGACGGCCATCCCTTTTACCCAGGTTTCTCCATCACTTTGCAGAGGCCTGCTAATTATTCCTCTTCTCATCCTTTCCCTCTCTGTGATCATTCTGTCGATTGATTCATTTGCTGTACAGAAAGTTTTTAGGTTGAATTCCCACTTGTCTATTTTGCTCCTGTTTCCTCTGCTTTTGGTATCCTCTGTTGTAGATACTTTTATAATAAACTGAGACAAAATCCAGACCCCGTAAGACGACGTGATAAACATGAATATACAATATTAAGACACCTATTTTTATCATCTATGTCACATCTCGGGGGTTATTAATATTTTATGTAAGTACACTGTATGTAACAAGTACTAGTGAATGATGCTTGGTGTTTTCTTTCACTGAAGTTTGAATATGATAAATTTGATTGCTGGGTGTGTCAGGAATTAGTTGAGAGTTTGATAAAAATCATTTAAAAACTTATGTGTAAAATGAAATGATTTTCTATTATGGAAATTCAGACTGTGTTTGTTTAAGAGCATCATAAGCTAGGGATAATAGCTTCCAGAAGTAACATTTTGAAGAAAACCAGTTTGTGCAACCCAAGGCATGGACTGTATTACCCATTTACGGAGGTTTCTTTCATAATCTGTGAAAGGTTGCCTTGCACTGTGCTCAAATAGTCACCTTGTAAAATAGTTCAATTAGATGAATATTACAGTGTGATAAAAATAACATGAGAGCCTTTCCCAGTTGCTGTTAAAAAAAATCGATCAGTTGTTTTAAAAAAAAAATCATGAAACTGGCTTTTGATAATTTTTTTTTCAGTTTGTTGATGTAGAGAGACCGAGAGAGCAAGAGCAGGGGAGGGGCAGAGAGAGAATCCCAAGCAGACTCCATGCTGTCAGCACAGAGCTCTGATGCAGGGCTCGAATTCAGGAACTGTGAAATAATGACCTGAGCTGCAACCAAGAGTCCTCAGCTTCATCCACTGAGGCCACTCAAACACCTCTCATGCATTTTTTTTTGAAAGGACTGTTTATTTAGTCAGCATTTTCTGATGCCCACTAGAGGGCACTCTGGTACCAGGTGATTAGCCTATAAAGAAGGTAGAGAAAGGACAAAGTTTCTGATTAGAAGAAGCTTGCCCTCTGAACAAATACCGGATGAAAGGAGGCAAACGCCATAGCAGCAATGAATGTGGTGCTCGGGTAGCCGCTGACACGGAATGGGGTCTTGTTGAGAAAGGCTTCTGGGTAACATTCACCTTCTCTGGTGATCCATTACCGAACTACTGTTGTTTGGATCCTTTGACAACCCTCTTTTCTACCTCCAACCACCTCAACTTAAGTTGTACTTAACATTGTCCTTTGTTTACGTTTCCATTTGTTTTTTATCCTATAAAATTCATGGTTTTTGCATTTGTTTCTGTGCAGAGGAACTTCAGCGGGGGGCTGGATTGCAGGCACTGTCGCTGAAGGGGAAAAGGGTTCTTGGAGCCATTTTTCAAGACCAGGTGGTGAATACCCGACAGTACTTGGAACATGTGAAAGACTCCACAACAGGTGTGGTGGCCTTTAACAACCTAGCGTTAGGGAATTGTTCGTGTTGATCTTGTTCTGAGGTTCCTTTGTGTTTGAGAATCTTAGAGCTTCACCCCATCACTGTGAGTAGAGGTACCTTCCCACCCTCTCATGTTGTAATAACCTCCACCTTTGCAGAAATAGAGACCTATTTTAGGGACCTGGATGTACTTGCCAGTTTTCTTTTCCTTTTCCTTTTATAGCAACTAAAATCAAATGACCCAGTTCTTTGGTTGTGCTGAGCCTTTTTTTTTTTTTGAATGCTAAACACTATTACAAACAGTGGCTCCCCACTCGCCCTCCCCTTTTGGAAGCTTTGTGTTACAAGAGGTTTTCTTTTGATCTCTTGTTACTGTTAATTTAATATTTTAATCTCCTGTTTTAACTCTAAATGTATGTTTGTGTGAGGAGTCCTCTAAAAGGCCGGTACATAGTCTGGGCATCAGGTGTGTATAAGTGTACGTTACTTGTTCATGTCTTGGTTTGACCTAACTTAAGCTCTCAAGATTGTGGTGTCTCCATTGTTTTGGGAGCGATTGGTCAACTTGTTTCATTATTGACATGTGCCTCGGTTTTTGCAGGAATGCAAGGTAGAGTGGTGAAGCTATTCACCAACCATTTCCGAGTGACCTCTCGCCCTCAACTCCTCACGTATAAGTACAACATTGATTACATGCCAGAGGTTGAAGATGGAAAAGTTCGTACAGATTTGCTCTGCCAGCATAAACATGTAATTGGAGAGTGTCCCACATTAGATGGGAACTCTTTATTACTGCCTCATAAACTACAAAAGCAGGGTAAGTAATGTGATTGGACATTTTCTTTAAGTTTATTGACTTATTTTGAGAGAGAGAAAGCACATGTAGGGGAGGAGCAGAGAGCAAGGGCGAGAGAATCCCAAGCAGGCTCTGCACTGATTGTGCAGGGCCACAGGGCTTGAACCCACAAACCACAAGATCATGACCTGTGCTGAAGTCAAGAGTTGGGCACTTAACCAACTGAGCCATGCAGGCACTCCTGTTAGTGGACATTTTCTTGACCTTTGTTCTTTCTTTCTCTCACATTCTCCCTGTATTATAGCAAATATACCTTTTTCATACAATGGTTCATGGACACCTCTCGATCTCTTGCCCATAGGATTTGTAACAAAACCCACATGCCGTGTTTGGCTATCACTGATGTTCCCTCATGCCTCATTTTTGTGGTTAAAATGAATTTAAGAACAAAATATATATTTTTTACCTTTCCAATGGCAAATAGGGCTCAAATGCTAACGAAGTATTGAAAAAGTTTTTATTTCTTGTTCCAAATCTTCACACACACACACACACGCATACACACACAGAACTGGAAGGACTTAATAGTCCATTTCTTTTCCTTAATTTAATATTTTTGAGAGTGAGCAATTGGGGGAGGGGCAGAGAGAAAGAATCTTAAGCAGGTTTGACACAGCACAGAGCCTGAAGTGGGGCTCAAACCCCTGAACCGTGAGATCATAACCTGAGCTGAAATCAAGAGTCAGAGGCTTAACTGACTGAGCCACCCAGCCGACCCTCTTCAATAAACTTTAAAAACTATTTTTTTAAACGTTTATTTTTGAGAGAGAGAGAGAGAGAGAGAGAGAGAGAGAGAGAGAGAGAGAGGCAGAGTGTGAGCCGGGGAGGGGCAGAGAGAGAGGGAGACACAGAATCTGAAGCTGGCGCCAGGCTCTGAGCTGTCAGCACAAAGCCCGATATAGGGCTAGAGCCCATAAAATGTGAGATCATGATCGGAGCTGAAGTCAGACATTTCACCGACTGAGCCACCCAGACACCCCACTTCAATAAACTCCTGTATTTAGTTAGCAAGTGCATAATTTACAGGAGCTTAAGTTAAAAAAAAATCATTGTAAATATTCAACTCGGACCCTCATTTGGGTCTCCTAAATCGTATATTCTACCTGCCTGTGTCTCTGGGGGTTAAGATTGCTCCTGCCAGACACCCAAGTGACCTGTTGATTTGTGGTCCAGTAATGAGCGTCCTCTCCTTGGAAGGAGCACTAGACCTTTTTGTTGTTTCTTTACCTCAGAAAACAGAACTGGTCAGCCGGTGGGGCAACAAGATTGTGAAGGTCATCACTGAATTCTTCAGTGACTCAAACCCACCTCACTGGACTGCTTACGTTATTACAACACTCTCTCTAGCAAGTGTGTTTGTGAGATTTCATTTGCTTGAGATTTGGTTGTATGTTAGTGTGTCAGTGGCACTGTACATAGCTGTTTGGTCCTAGAATTTGTGTTCTCGAGGTCTCCTCATGTTCTGGGAGGGCAAGCGATCTTTGAGATGCATCGGCACTGGAACCTCACCTAGATGTGCTTGAGTTCTGTGGCTTATTGTTGACATTGTTCTTCCTGCCTACCCCCACATCCCATGCCTGCTCCCTGTCGAGGGAGGGGCAGATGTCAACTGTGCACAGCGATGCCTCTTTCTCCTGGAGTAAATGTGCATTTGTTTTCTTTTCTTAATGTTTTTTTTATTTTTGTAAGAGAGAGAGAAAGAGCACAAGCAGGGGAGGGGCAGAGAGAGGGAGACACAAAATCTGAAGCAGGATCCAGGCTCCGAGCTGTCAGCACAGAGCCCAGTGCGGGGCTTGAGCCCTCAGTGCAAGATCATGCCCTGAGCCAAAGTCTGGCGCAGGCACCCCTACATTTGTTTGGTGGTCTACACTTACGGTGATGCACAAATAGTGAAAACGAAAATTAGAGGCACGTAGTCTGCAAAAGAGGTTTCAGTTCATTTCTGGGGATGAAGGACCTTCTGATGACCTTCCCATGACCCTTTGTTGTAGATTATGTAAAGGAGGGAAAAATGGAGGTTCAAGGGGCCTTAATATCTACCTTACAATGTCATTTCCTTGTTGTATCAGGCACTTCCTGTTAATCGTTTGTAAAACAAAGTCACTGATCGATTTCTTCGCCCCAGTGTATCTCCGTGTTTGTTAGTAAATCTTAATAATATTCACTGCGGTTGCCACGAAATCCATTCTTCCAATTTCTAGAATTTTGAAGATGATGGATTTGAAGCAAGTTGGTCGCAACTATTACAACGAGAATGAGGCCACGGAGTTCCTCAATCGTAAGTACACAGTGGAAAGCCTCACATTCTACAGACCTGACCATAGAAGCATTTGAGAAAGTGACTCTCATTTGAAGCAGTAGGATTTATAAGTGATGGTCTTTTCAGTGGTACCCACTGGCCATGAACGATTCAGTTAGAATTTCATGTAAATTTGAAACGAAGTGAAAAGATTCACTCTTACAGTCCTAGAATGATAAGCATAAACCTTGAGGTATTCGGTAGTTATATAAACCTCATAAGAAGTCTAAATCTTCTCAAATTTGGATAATAAATTTCTCTTAAATACTTTCAATCATAGTAATTATAGCTACATGTATGTATGTATGTATGTATGTATATATATTGTGTATATGTTTATACTTTATACACCTATATCCTATATATTCTCACATACATACATACATACGCATGTGTGTGGCTATAGGTGTGTGAGCCTGTGGGTGGTAACAATATGGTTTAACAAAGAGAGTGTAAGAGTTATAACTAGCCCATCAGGTAAATCTCTATTGGAAAGGTCCTTCAAAAGATCAGTTCTTACTAGAAATAAGAAATTGAAACTGCTTGACTCCTAAGCACCAATTTTAGACCCCAAGTTCCAACCCTGGGACGCTTGCTTCCTTGTTCAGAGCTTGGACTTTGACCCTTACATCTAATGTCTTCTGTTTGCAGGCTGGTAATCTGGCCTGGATATAGTGCTTCTATTCTTGAGTATGAAACCAGCATTACCCTCTGTGCTGATGTGAACCACAAACTGCTCCGAATGCAAACTGCTTGATCTAATAATGCATGTTGATAACAAATCCCAAAGGAAAGATGCTATGGAAATTTTAAAGAATTAGTTGGATCAATTGTTTTTACATCTGTGTTCATTAACTTTTTTAATGTTTATTATTTTTTTTGAGAGAAGCAGAGAGAGTGTGGGGGAGGGGCAGAGAGAGAGACAGAGACAGAGACAGAGAGGGAGACACAGAATCTGAAGCAGGCTCCAGGCTCTGCACTGTCAGCACAGAGTCTGATGTGGGGCTCGAACCCACGAACCATGAGATCATGACCTGAGCTGAAGTCGGACACTTGACCAACTGCGCCACACAGGTGTCCTGTGAGTCTGCTTTTTACAAACCTATCCAATCTCTTTGAGAACCTTTTCCCCCCATAAGAGATGGTCCTACAGTTTTCGAATCAATAAACATAAAGGTCAGAGGCAGAAATAGCATGGGAATGGTGAGAATCCATCCACGCTTTCCTCATCTGGCTCTACAGCATGAGAGAGAGATAAGATTCAGTTGTAGATTTTGCTGCTCTTGTGATTCCTGAGGTTGATCCAGTCACCTGCTCTGAACCTGCTCTCACATGTAACAGAATATGCTCCTTCCAAATTTCATTTCTCTTGCTTTGTGTCTAACTATTTTTAAAAATCAGGGCTTAATTATCATCCATTCGCAAATGTCCACTTGACGGAAGTGTTTTACTTTTAATCTTCTTCTAGACCAGACATTTTAAGCTGAAGAGCGTGGATGTAAAGCTGCTTGGCCAGCATCATCTTAGGAGTCCTCGACTTTATTCTTGCTTCCCAATTTCAAAATTTACGACAAAGCTCTCGGAATCAGGACAGTGGGATACTGGTATGACGATAGACCTAAAAATCAATGGAATAGAATTGGGAATTCTGGAGTTAACCCTCACATTTATAGTCCATTGATTTTTTTTTTCAGCAAGAGTTTCAAGACCGCTTTCTTGGGGAAGGAATACTCGTTTCCTCAAATATTGCTGGGACCACTGGATATCCACCTGGCCATTCCTCACAGAAGATACAAAATTAACTCCAATTTATCCCCCAAATTAACTAAAAATAGACCTAAAGGTAAGCGTTAAAACTCTATAAAATTCCTAGAAGGAAATCTAGGAGTAAATTTTCTTGACTTTGGCTTAGAGAAAACCTTATAAAATAAAATGCCAACAGAGAAGGGATGACAGAAGGAAAACATAAATTGGACTTCACCAAATTGAAAACTTTCTTTCTTTGAAGTAAAAAAAAAAAAAGGGGGGGGGGCGCCTGGGTGGCTCAGTCGGTTAAGCGTCCGACTTCAACTCAGGTCACGATGTCGCAGTCCGCGTCGGAGCCTGGAGCCTGCTTCAGATTCTGTGTCTTCCTCTCTCTCTGCCCCTCCCCTGTTCATGCTCTGTCTCTCTCTGTCTCAACAATAAATAAACGTTACAAAAAATTTAAAGTTAAGAAAAAGAAAGAAGGGGCGCCTGGGTGGCGCAGTCGGTTAAGCGTCCGACTTCAGCCAGGTCACGATCTCGCGGTCCGGGAGTTCGAGCCCCGCGTCGGGCTCTGGGCAGATGGCTCGGAGCCTGGAGCCTGTTTCCGATTCTGTGTCTCCCTCTCTCTCTGCCCCTCCCCTGTTCATGCTCTGTCTCTCTCTGTCTCAACAATAAATAAACGTTACAAAAAATTTAAAGTTAAGAAAAAGAAAGAAAAAAAAAAGGAACAGAATGAGAGAACGTTTGAAATCACATATCTCCGGAACAACTTGCTTCTCCATATGTAAGAAATGTTTACAAGTCAATAATGAAAAGAGAACCTAACTTTCACTTATTTCTTTAACCCAACTTTCAAAAAATGGGCAAAGGATCTGAATAGACAGGCTTCCAAAGAAAATATACAAATGGCCAATAATCACATGAAAAGATACTCAATATTATTGGCCATCAGGGAAATGCAAAGTCAAACCACAGTGAAATACCCCTTCATAGTATGATGGCTAAATTTGAAAAGGCAGAGATTAAGTGTTAGCAAGGATGTGAAAAAGTTGGAACCACCCGTCAAATACTGCTGGTAGAAGTAAAAATGGTGTGGTCTCTTTGGAAAACAGGATGGCCCTTCTCAATATGCTAAATATAGTGTCACCATATGAGTCAGCAATTTATTCCTAGTTTTATACCCAAGAGAAATGAACACCAATGCCTACCAGAATTGATACATGAATGTCCATAATCTCATTTTTCATAATAGCTCAAAGGTGTTAACAACTCAAATGTTCATCAGCTGACAAATGGAAAAATAAAAATGTATATCCATAAAATAGTGTGTCATTTGGCAACAAAAAGGAATGAAATACCAATCATGCTACAGCATAGATAAACCTTGAAAAGTAGTACACGAAGTGGAAGAAGGCTGTCAGGAAAGGTCACATACTGTATCATTCAATTCATGTGAAATAGGGTGGGTAGGCAAATGTATAGGATTTACAACTCTGTGAATATACTGAAACCATTGGATTGTAGCCTTACATAGGTGAATTATATGTCATATGAATTTACTAAAGTGGATATATCCTGAAATTTCTTGTAGGATTTAAAGCTTCTCACTTCTTACATGATCCCATGCCATAAATATGTTGGGAATAATACTAGGTGTTGTGACCATTCCACAGGTATAACAATAGAACCTATCGAGTGGATACTATTAATTGGGAGGAGACTCCCAGAAGTACGTTTAAGAAATCAGGTGGTGAGGAAATCACCTTTGTAGACTACCAGAAGGAGGTAGGAAATCTCCTGTCTTTCAACGTATTTAAATCTCATTTTGTTCTTATTATGTAGTCAAATATACGTCTCATAAAAATACATGTGCAATATAGAGTCCTGTATGTTAGATTCTAATAATATAACGTCATCTATTAACCTATAACATATATATAATCTATTATAAAATTTCTCCTTTGTGGTATTGTAACTTGACAGATCTATTATCCATGCATTCGAGTACCTCATATATAGGGTAATGTCACATGATTAGAATGGCTCCAATATGGCCTCTCCCGTGGGCCTAAGAGGAGGCTATGGTAGTTTGAAACATGTTGATGGAACATTGGGTAGAAAATATGGCAAGACTTCATATGTGAACACTTTCCTTATATAGAAGTTTGAGCCCTATAGAATTTGGTTTGAAAAGAAGAAACAAATGACTAATTACCACCTGGAAACATGTCAGCTGTGTGTGGAATCGCAGAACTCATGGATTCCTCAATCTCTGTTCAGAAAAACCTAAGTAAACTTAGCTTGGTGCACAAAGATACGCTAGTTGACGAGATTAGTTTTCTAGCTTTGGCAGATGAGAGAAAGGAATTACAGATATCTGTAGCAAATGGAAAGAACTTATAAATATTTTTTAAAAAAAACAGCTTGTATTTTTATACTGGAATCCAAACCATGGCTACTTGGAACCACTAAGGCTACACAGCCTTCTGGCATCCCTTCAAGGGGATGGTGCTATTACATTATCCTCACTTGTGCTTCATACTTAGTTCTTGTTCATTCAGTCCAAAAAAGCACTTAATGAGTGCCCATTACACATCTTGGGTATACATTGGTAAGACTACTGAGTTGTCTGGTCTTAAGGAACTTGCATCCTTACAGCAGGAAGAGATACGGCAGACAAGACTGTTCTAAGGGTTATGAGGGATATATCCAGATAATGAACACTGAGAGGTATTATGGACGGTGTCTGGTGGTTCAGAGTAGGTGGTCATGGAAAGCTCTGAGAAGCTGGTATGTGAAGGTCTGAAAGGAGCAAGCTGTGTGCAAATGAGGGAGAAGAGAAAAGACCCCACTTTCCAGATGGGCGAGATGTATCCAGATCCCAAACAAGGCTAGATTATTCTGTGAAGAAGTGCACATGGTTGCGGGGAGGACATCCTTGGGTTGTAGGGTATGAAATCAGAGGATGAAGTGGGGGCCACGTTGTATAAAGTTCTGTCCACTGAGACAAATGAGATATTGTCAGATGTTATACAGATGGATGAAGTGATACGTTTTATTTTACAGATATGTGTCTAATTACAAGGAACGGGCTGTATGTGGGTAAAAAGGGAGGCAGAGACATCAGTGAGGAGGTGGCTAAGTCACTTTAGGTCAATGATAATGGTGACCAGGATTAGGGTGGGAGAGGTACGAAGTGAGTGGATGCCCAGAGTTATTTACTACAATGGGGGAGTCGGTGTGAGAAGATTAGGGACTTTGGGGTTGACTTAGGCTCTGATGGAGGTGGTAGATGGAGATACCAGGCTGATATTTGCTTGTTCATTCTCCAAATTGACCTCAAATGTCCTTGACTGAGAAGAACCGTGCTGGGTATCCAGAGTACATCCGCCCCACCCCCACACCAACCTGCAACCTCAGGCCTCTGTGGGGTCCC
Source organism: Prionailurus bengalensis (assembly GCF_016509475.1). NCBI lineage: Eukaryota > Metazoa > Chordata > Mammalia > Carnivora > Felidae > Prionailurus > Prionailurus bengalensis. The sequence continues at coordinate 140,306 of NW_025091172.1, forward strand.
CCTGTTCTGTTGTGCTCTTGCATTTCATAGCGTCTATCCCAATTCGGAATTCTGTATTTGAGTGGTTATTTTATGAATCTCTCCCCTCTCTGTAGACAGAGTTCTACCAGGGCATGACAATGTTGGTTTTGCTCCTTGTAAATACCTCTTCTGTCTGATACCATGACTAGCACATAGAAGTTCAAATATATATAGGTTGTAGTAAATTCACACATGCTGGCATCACAGAGCAGTGGGTTTGGGGATAATTAGACGATTTGTCACATGAAGACAAACTACCTTCTTGGCACGAGTTGATAGGCAGGAGCCTTGGATGTAAAAGAAACCTAAGACTGTGGTTTCAGCAGGTTTAATTGAGAAAAAAAAAACAGATGGGCTGAAATATTTGAAACGATTTGGGTCGTCTTGGGATGCCCTGGTGGGAACTCAGTCTAATGACAGATGGCAATTTAGTTGTCCTGTTGTCATGATCTCTAGAAAAATCCTGGAATCGATCGATGAGCCCTTAGAAGGAAAGTACCATCCTGGCCTTCAAGAAAGATTTCATAATGCTGTAAAGAAGGACCACAGAACTCCTGTTTAGATGCAGAAGTTGATGTTGGAGGAGGAGATCCTTCTAGGATGTTGCATGGCAGCTATGGGAAATAAGAGGCGTGTTTCCCAAAGTTTTTGACAGGAAGAATAGCTCGTCCAAAGGTTTTGATAGATGAGGCCCTAAAAGGATGCCATGATTCTACACACATGTAGACACCTGCACAAGCTTGGGCCTGAAGACTCTAGAACCAGGAAAATGGGGGTGAATCCCAGCTGTCTTTCAAATAACTAAAGACTACTCTAAGGGTGAAAAAAACCTGTTAGCGTCACGTGTGGCTGTGGCCGTGGAGCGTCCCCCTACAGGGTTATCGGAGTGTGCCGGCAGCCGCCAGCCCCACGCTGGCTCAGGAAAGCACCCCTCTGCCCTTCTCACAGCCTCAGGCAGCTTTAGGGTCTCAGAGCTGGTGGCCATGACTGTCTTGTCCCAGGGGAGCAACTACCAGACCCGCCCCCTGCACAGGGGGCCCAGGCCGTGTCGTGTCGCCAGTGCAGGGGGCTCACGACCACTGGGCCTGCTTTCGGCTGTTCGGGCCCCTTGGTGCGACTCAGCTCCGCTGGGCCCTCAGCCTCACCCTCCCCGGCTGGGCACGTCTGGCCACATCCAGCCCTGTGGCTCCTCCCCGGGTATATGCCCTTTCCTGGCAATGGCACATCTCCCACCCACAGAGAGGGACGCACCTATTTCCAGTCGGCGTGGCCCAGTCCACCCCTCCCCGACTCACGCCGCTACACTGGACGTGGCTCCCCGTGCCAGCACCGCACTGGGGCCAGCTAGCTGCCCCTTCCTGGTCTTTTGTGGCCCCAGCCCGTGAGCAGAGATCGGCTGACCTCCGATCCAGGGGACCTTCCTGTGTGCCTCAGTCTCTGGCCCCTTCTTGTAACGTTAGACAATGCCTCCTTCTGAAGACATCTCGTAGAAACGACAAGATCCAAAAGCCATGTGAAGGCAGAGGTCCTCAGACACCCCAGCTTCCACGAACCGCGATCGGGAAACCAACTGGAAGCGTCAGCTTGGCCCCTGGGCTGCAGCCTGGGCGTCATGGGAACGGGCAGCTGAGGGCTGGCCCTCAGAGGGACCACCAGCCTTGGTTCTCAGAGGAACCCTTAGCCAAGCCCCTGAGGGACCATTCCTAGCTGGACTAGTCCTCAGGGGATGTGTCAGCAGTACTGCTGGTCCCTGGGGGAGTTTGAGGGCCCAATGGGGGGACTAATTTCCCTTGATGCCTCTTGGGGCCCTCCCGTGGCGCCGATGGGAACAGTGGGCCCAGAGTGGAGGGAGCGACGGTACCCGTAGCGGTCAGTGGACAGGCTGCTTCTGGTCTCCAGGGAACTCCTGAGGGTGACAGAAGTGAGACAGGGTTACCGGTGACCCCCGACACACAACAAATGCTCCCGGGGGCCGTGCCGGCTCAGGCCACACTGGGTGGTCCCAGGACAGGTCCTGGGGTGGGTGAGCAGCCCCGGGAAGGGTTTGGTGCCCACATGCAAGAAACCATGTGCTTTGTCGCCCTCTGTCTCTCTCCCACAGCCCCGCTCAGAGAGCTCAGTTACAAAGCATCTTTAGCAGCATCAAGTCCAGCTGCTCTCTGTTCGCTGGGGAAGCCAAGGCCCGAGGTCCCCCAGGGAGTCTCCCAGGCCGAGGCTCTTTGTAGTCAGAGACCCAACTGGGGCCTTGGCCTGCTAGTGTGCAGCTCTGCTCATGGGCCCCCCCCCCACCCCCGCCACTGACAAACCCTTGCCACACAGAAGCTGGCCCCTGCGTCTGCACCCTCATCTCATCCTACCCCTTTTTACAGAAGTCGCTTGTTCAGGATTCTCAGCCGGCGAGCAGAGCCAGATTTGACCCCAGGTCCTGCTGTGAACACTGCCCAAGGCCACAATACACTCCTTGCCCCCGTGGACACACCTCCAACCAACCTGCCTCCTTGCTTGTTCCTGCAACATGTTCCTGCCCCAGGGCCTTTGCACTTGTTCCCTTTACTTAGGATGCTCAGTCCCCATCACTCACTTGCCAGAGAGGCCTTTCCTTGGTGTCTATAGTGGCCCCAGCCCCTTATGCTCTCCACTCATCACTCAGTTTTATTTCTTTCAGAGCCCTAGGTAAAAAGGGCTAAGCCATTTATCTGTGTGCTTGTTCACTGCCTTTTGGGTGTCCCTCCCCAAAGGCAGGGCCTTGTGTGCCCTGGACATTTTTGGCTCCACTAAGGGCAGGTGGGTGCAGTCAGATGAGAGGAGGGGGCCCTGCCTGAGGTCCCACAGCAACCTGCAAGGCAGCCTCTTAGCCCCCATTGTGGGTGAGGAAACTGAGGCTCAGAGGGGTTAGCACCATGCACAGAGTCTAACAGCTCTGAGAGGCTGGGCTGGGATTGGGACTCAGGTCTGTCCGGCCTGGGACCACTGTGTTCTGTCCCCAAAGAGGCCTCCCGGCCGAGTCCTTGCAGACCACAGGCCAGGCCTACGATCTCCATGCCCAGAGCCCAGAGGCCCGCAAAGAGACTTGATGTCCAGCTTTGGATCTGGCCCCAGAGACAGCCCAACCTGAGGTCAGGGCCCGTTCCACCCTTGACTCACCATGGATTTGGTACAAGTCCCTGCACCCCTCTGTGCCTCAGTTTCCACATTTGCAAAAGGATGGTAAGTAACAGTAAGTCACTCACAGGGGGAAGTAATGGATGTGAAATGACTGTGGAGAAAGAAACAGGAGCCTCTGTTTGCTACGCACGGTGGCATGGCCAGTGTCTGAGGCCTTTGGGGTCTTAGGGTGTGCCTGTCACTACTCGGTGGCCTGGCTCCCCCTGCCCTGTCCCTGCCTTTCCAGGCAGCGGCTGCTATGACAGCCGACACAGCTGTGGAGGCACTGTCCCTGGACTCCACCTCTCCTCCCACGCCAGGCCGCCTTTCCTCATGGGACACCACCTCTCCCCACTGGGGTCCCCTGCACACCTCTCCCCCACCCAATGTCTCAGAAGCCCAGGTCCCCTGCTTCCCGTGGGCCTGTGCTTGGTGCTTGGGCTTTGCCATTCTGAGCCAATGCTGGGTGCTTACCACGGGTCATCCGAACTTCGGCCTCGGTTTACCTACTTGTCCTTACCACAGCCTTGATGGAAACTCTCCCTGCTGGAGGCTGACCCCCCCGCCCCTTCCACATCCCCACTTCCGGTCCAACGGAAGCATCGCTGGTTTGCTGGGTCCCGTATTCAGCAGATTAGCTTCCCCAGAACCAAGCCCTGCCCCAGGCTCCGCCTCCTTCTCCATCCCTGGCTGAAGAGGCCAAGGACAAGCTTCCCTCCCCCCTGGAGACAGAGCCGCCCCAGGGCCTTGCACTGTGCCTGTGTCAACAGCGCCTTGCCAGAGCCCAACGAGAAAAGGGGACGTAAAGGACGGTGTCAGGATGCCACCCCGTCACTGTCCCAGACTGTTTGCTGTCCTGTGCCTGCCCCAGTGAGCGATGGCTTTTCTGGGTGGGAGAGAGGGTGGGGCTGGCGAGGCAGGCCTCACCTCCCTGCCACGCCAGGACCCTCACTGGCAGAGGCCAGCAATTCCTACCTTTGGGAAGCCCCTAGTCCAGACAAGGGGACCCGGCCCTCAACGCCTGTCGCCCAGTGACTGGCCTCTCCAGTCAGGTGAGGAGATACCAGTACGAGAGCCCCCTAGTGCCAGGTGCATTTCTCATCTAACCCTTGCATAAACCTCATGAGGCACAAGGAATTTACAAACGCTACCAGTGCAGCTCAGAGGCACTCTATACCCGGAACACCACTCCACCCCCTGCCTCTTTATCCCGCAGCAAACTCCTATTCACCCTGCAAAACTTTGCTCAAATGTCAACTCCTTGGTGCAGCCTTCTTTGCCCACCCTGACCCCCCACGCAGACTACCGTCTCCCGTCCTTCCTCCTTTCCCCTCTCCCTCCTTCCCTCCCTTCCTTCTCTCTCCCACTCCCCCAATGACCATGAGTATATTTTGAGCAGTTCCTGTGTGCTACGAGGGAGGCGTTGCGGTTAACACTTTATGGCGATCAACTCATTCAGTCTTCGCCGGAGCCCAGGAGGGAGGTACAGTGACACTCTGCTATATTGTGACACACGGGTCCAAGATGTTGAAGGGTGCATGAGATTTTCCAAGCAGATAGTACTGTCACTGATGTATGCATGTGAAGATGGGGACTGTCTGTTGAGCACCACCTGCCCCCACAGGACTGAGGGGCCCTAATAGCCATGCAGGGCTGACCTGGCCTGCCGTGGCCCAACCCTAAACCCTGTGGCGGGTGGTGACCTCTGCTTGGGCTCTCCACTACTCCCCACCCTCTCTGCCTATCCCTGGGGTCCCCTCGGTGGCCTGAGCCCCTTGGCGGTCCCCTTCCTGCTGTCTCACTGACCCTCCATCAGCCCAGTGAGGACTGGCTCTAAGAGGAGAACCAGCCTCTGCCATGCACCCTGCTGGGTCCATGCAGCTTTGGAGTCACAGATGGAGGCCCGTTCCGCTCACCACTGTCTGCTGCTCAGCCCAGCGGTCAACAGGAAAGGTTTGGGCCCGCGCAGGACAGGCCAAGGTTGAGGGTGCTCGGAGAACACGAGAGACTGCCTGGCTGAGCATACCTGGCTTTGGAACCAACCACCTGAGCTCACACCCCAGTCCAACCTTGGGGGCGACAGAAACTCGAAGCCTCGACCTCCTCCTCCGGTGATAATAAGAGCTCCACCTCACACGGATGATGTGAGATGAGGTGGTCAGCACAGAGCCCGATGCAGGGCTTGAACCTATGAACCGCGAGATCATGACCTGAGCCGAATCTGGATGCTTAACTGACCGAGCCACCCAGCCACCCTATTGGTTTATACATTTAAAGCACTTAAGACAATGCCAGATACAGAATCAGCATTCCATAAATGCCAGCTATCATTAGTATAGATAGGATTCAAAAGATTTGCGTATTACTCAATATATCTTATGTTATATAACATACGATATATAATATATTAATGCCTCACACCAACAGTATAGAAGTGAAATATTAATGTGTTACATTAACATTGATTCTACATTAGTAGATATTTGTGTTATTCACATATATAAAATCCTCATTTTATATGCAGGGAAACTGAGAGGTGGTTTCTTCAATGCCACCAGTCCTACATGAGGACTGGTGCTGCTGTACCTCCCCCTGCTCAGGGGCCCCAGGATCTTTGGGGGACCCTGGACCAGGTTCATGGACACAGGGCTCTCAGTCAGCCAGGCAGGGCTCCAGCTCCTCTTCTGGTCTCCAGTTCTAGCTCAGGGCATAAATAGCCCATTCCGGCCACCCTGGACAAGGAAGACCGCCCCGGGACAGTCCTTCCACTGAATCCCCCACCCCCAGCCCTCCTTTATGGGGCTCCTGGGGAGGCCACTTCCTTTTCCTTCAGAATTAACTGGATGCTCCAGTCTCCCCTGGCACAGCTTCTAAACAGCACCCAACTATTTACACAAAGTTCAGGAACAGGAAAAACTCCTCTGTGTGTTGTAAGAAGTCAGGGGAGGGCTCCCCTGGGGGATGGGCCAAGACTGGCAGGGCCCCAGGGGGGCCCCAGGGGGCTTGATCATGAGTGGGGTTCTAGAGGGGGCCTGGGTCATCTTGGTTTTGGGGCCTTGGTGCTGATTACATGAGTGTGTTGTTTGTGACAATGCAATAAGCTGTACACTGTATTTTAATAAAAGTTTACGTGAAAACAAACTGCCTGGTTCAGTCCCAGCCCGGGGCAGCAGGAAAAACCTTGGGCCGCTTGCAGCTGGATGCCATCCCCTTCAGTCACCCTGCAGCAGCTCTGTGGCCCTGGGAAAACCCCTTCCCCTCTCTGGCCTCAGTTTCCCTCTGCTGAATGAGGAAGTGGTCAGTGTGTCTATTCTTGGCTGTACAGCAGGAACGGAGCCTCTGAGAAACACTGATGTACGGATGCCTGGGCCCTAAGACGGACCAATTAAGTCATATAGCCTCTGGGGGTGTGTTTCTGCACCTTTGCTTTGTTCTAATTCTTTCCTTTGAAAAAACCATAGCTTCACAGGAAGCTGTAAAATACAACGTCCTGGGAGGTCCCATGAACCCCCATCCCCAGCCTTCTCTAGCCATAACCCGTTGTGCAACTGCAGACACCATCCAGACCAGGAAACTGACATAGGTAAATCCGCCGAGGTTATTCTGACTTCACCAGACGAGCACATGGGTGTGCGTGCATGTGGGTCTCCATGTAATTTTACACCCGGGTCGCTTGCGGTAGTCCCCCGCCCGCCGTGATCAATCACACAACTGTTCCATCACCAGGCTCTCGGTGCTACCCCCCCAGAACCACGCCCACCTGTCCTCCGCAGTCCCTCCCCGCCAACAGCCACCAATCTGTCCCCGGGCTCCACCATTTTGCCCTTTCAGGAATGCTATACAAACGAAACCGTAGACTTTCACTCAGTGTCCCTGGAAGTTCATCATTACTTCCTGCCTCTTGACGGCTGCGGAATACGTGCCCCTCGGCACAGATGCACCACTTTAGTATCCATTCGCCCCCCGAAGGGCATCTGGGCACCTTCCAGTTTGGGGGCTGTTCTGAATAGAACCACGATGACCATTCGGATACAGGATGTTGTGTGACCATAAGTCTTCATTTCTCTGGAATAAATGCCCAAGAGTGCAATAGCTAGGTCATACGAGAAGTGTGCATTTACTCTGAAAGGAAACCGCCAAACTGTCTTCCGGAGCAGCTGGACCGTCTCACATTCCCAACAGGGAGGCAGCAGCCGTCCGGTTTCTCCACATCCCTGCCAGCGTCTCATGCTGCTACTATTTTTTTTTTTTTTTTTTACATCAGCCACTCTCATAGCTACGGGGCGAGAGCTCACTGTGGTTTTGGGGTGCATCTCACTGATGGCCCATGTTGTTGACCATTATTGTTACGTGTGTTTACCTGCCAGCCGCGTATCTTCTTTGGTGAAATGTCTGTGTGCACCTTCATTTTTAAAAGCTCCCCGGATGGGTTCGATGTGCAACCAGCTAATCCCCTAGGAGCTTCCGAACTTGGGAAGTTCTGTCAGTTTTAAAAAGAACATGGTCGCTGCTGTAAGAATTCTGGGCAGCCTGCGCTTTCTGGAAGGGCTACCTGCAGAGTTCTGTGGTGGGGTCCAGGCTGCTACAGGTGGCTTGGAGTTACTGTATCTCAGGCCAGAGGGGGAAGTTTGTCTGTTCCTGAGAAGGAATGGGGAGAAAACAGAGAGCAGAGACAGAGGGGAGAAGGAGGCTCTGGAGGCCACGTGGCATAGGAGGGGACCCCTCCCCCCCACGGGAGCCTCTACAGGTATTACTGTCTCGTACAGAGCAGTGAGTGGCTAAGTCCATGTCTAGGGCGAGGGCATGACCCAGGAGGGAACTTGAGGCAAGCCAGCTCCAGACTGTCGCAGGCCCCAGAATGGACCTATTTGTGGAGTTTACGTCAGTCTCCAAAGGGGTGGGGAAGGCCGTACCCCTCCAGTTATAGGGCCCACTCCCTCTCATTAAATAAGCAATAAATGCCCACTGCACCAACTGTAGAAATAACAGCAGAGCACAACAAGGAAATAAAATCATCCGCCGTCCCAGCTCTCTAGGGACTACCCAGTGTAACTATTTGAGGGTACTTTTGGGCTGGGCCTTTCTCTAAATGTGTGCCTGTGACTGGGCATATATATGTTTTTTGGTTACACAGAAATACATTCTGTTCTATAAAATACATCCACCCTCTCACCCCACACTTGTCTCAAGCATGTTTTTAGGTCTTCAAACATCCCTCCACGTCACCCCTTTGGAAGCTGCCTGGAACCCCTGTGGGTTCCTCATCGCCCCAGGTGGGCGCTGGGCTTAGGTCCATCTCTCCTCTCCTGGTAAACAAAGCTGTGGGACCGTCCCATCAATGCGGCCTCTGTGCAAAGGTTGGGATGTTCTTCTAGGACCCATTCCTGGAATTTCTGGGTCACAGGGTGGGAGTGTTTTGATGTCTCTGGGTACACACAGACGCTGACCCAAGAGGTTGGGCCAACACACCTCTGGTGGCAGTGATGGTGAGTGTTTGGCCATCTCAGGGCTCCAGAAGTTTCTCTGTTGGGGCAGAGATGAGCTCAAGGTGCTGGGTGGCACTGTGCCCCACGCAGAATGCCCTTACTCGATGCCAGGTCCACAGGAATCAGCCGTGAGACATGCCGCAGAGGCTGTGTGACCAATGGTGCACCAGGTTTGTGCTTCTGACCCCTCCACTGGCTGTCGGGGAGAAAGTAGCTAACAGCCAGGGCCAGGTCTGGGGCTCGCCCCTCACCACTGGCCTCCAGAGTCAGTAAGCAGGGTGCCTCTCTGGGGGCATGGAAGCAGAGACACAGAGAAGGTGCCCTTATCCCTCAGGCGTGAGGCTTTTTGCCCACCGGCTGGGGTTCCCAGTTCTGGTCTCACAAGCGAAATGACCCTGCCCCAGTCTCTGCTTCCTCATCTATGAAACGGGGCTGATCTTCCCACCTCAGAGGCCGTTAATGAGGCTCCTGGGAGCTTACAGACTGGAGGTGCCTTGTAAACAGATGGATGTGAAGCGTTGCCATGCTGGCTCATGCCCGGGCTGTCCCGCCCAGTCCCCCAAACCCCACCTGGGGCCTCCCTATGAAAAGGCCACAGAGGGCTCCTGCCCGCCCACCCTCTGCCTTCCTGTCCTGGCTCTGGGCCCCAGACAGCCTTGCCTGTCAGCCTGAGGCCCCACCGCCCAGCAGCACAGTGAGACGATTATCTCCAGGCTGGCCTCTGTGCCCTTCTGTCCTGCCAGGCAGTTCTGCCCAGGAGCTCAGCCTGAGTCTGGAAAACTCCCTGCTGGCGGTGGGATGGGGGTGGGATGTGTCTCTTTGCAACGCCCCCTGGGCAGAGGTGTGGAGAGGGAGATCAGGGTGGCCAAGCAGGGGCCCTGGGTGAGACCCCAGGGCATCTAGTCCCTCTCTAGGCCTCAGTTTCCCTGCCTGCACCATGAGGGTGTTTGTCTAAAGAAGTGGTTCTTCACTCTGTGTGTGTGTGGGGGGGGGGGGGGGTGCGTCAGGCCATCTGGGGACAGTGATTCATTCATCCCACTTAGTAACCATGCAGTCCCCACTTTGGGCCAGGCTCTCTAAGAGCTTAGGACTGACTCACATCACCCTCACAGCCAGCCTGCGATGTGGGATGTCCTTATCTCCACTTCACAGATGAGAAAACAGAGGCTCCAGGATGTGATCAGGGGGCATTATTCTGAGCACAGGACGATACGGAGTGAATAAGACAGACCCATCACTGTCCGTGTGGACGGAGGGGGCACACAAGAAAAGTAGATAAGGATATGTGCACAGACAAGGCCGCTTGGACCAGTACAGAAAGTAGGAGCAGCTGCACGAGACAGGAGAGACACCAGCCAAGAAAAGCCCCTAGGAAGAAGTGACCGGTGGCTCTGAAGGGCGGGGCTCCGTGTAATGGACAAGCAAGGGAAGGGCCTGAGGCGGGAGCCAGCTGTGCACGTTCAAGGTGAGGGTCCCTCTTGTGGCGCACGGGGCCAGGCCAGGCATCTGCTGCAGGAACGAAGCCTGGCTTGGAGAAGGAGGCCCACTGAGCCCCCCAGTACCACCACTCCAGCCCAGCATGGAGCCCAGTTCGGGGCTTGAACTCATGACCCTGTGATCAAGACCTGAGCTGAGATCAAGAGTCGATACTTAATGGCTGAGCCACCCAGGTGCCCCAAGCTTCTCAAGGGCTGTAGAGGGCCCCGAAGCCTTAGTGGGGGTAGGGGGGGTGGTGTCTGGATAAAAGGGGAGCCCTAACCTACACCCTCGGTTCATGGGATGGAGGGGCTGGGGAGGAAAGCAGCTCAGTGTGTGGGGGCTTCTATTTCAGGGGTGGCAAGATGCCATCACAGCTCTGTCCCCCACATGGCTGGTCTCTGCTTGGGACACAGAGCACTCTCTGGGCAGATGGCTACGGCCCAGGCAGAAGGCCTTGGGTGTCCTTGGCCCACGGGGTGGGCTGGTGGCTGCAGCAGTAGCAGGCAGAGTCTTTCTGTGGCTCAGCCAAGTGGGTGGATGGAGGCAGTGTCCCCACTGGAGGGTGAGAGTGGGGGTCCAACCCAGCCCCTGACCTCCCCAGACTCCAACCTACAGAACACCCAGCCAGGCCCTCCCCCAGCTCCCCTCTCTTACCAGCTATTCCCATATGGGGGGGCCCATTTTGGTGATAGCACTGCCACCCACCCAGACCTCCAACGCAGACCCCTGAGTACTATAGTCTGTGACCCCTTTGATGCCTTCCTCTCCCTCCCCGCCCCCTTCCCCTCCCCCCACCCCCCGGCCTCGGGCTGACCCTCATTAGACACTCCGCTCCATGAGCTGCCTTGGCCTCCCCCTCGGACCACCTCTGGCACTTCCCATAATGCCTGCCCCACCCAGCCCAAGCCTGGCATGGGAGCACCCTCTGGACAGCGCTTTCTGGGTGAAAGAAAGAGAGACAGACAACAAACTTCAGGCTGAAGGAGACAACGTGGGACATCCTTCTCTCACCTGACAAACACCGAGAGCTGTTCTGCGTCAGGCTCTGGCCTGTCACTAAGGCCTGGCTCAAGTGCCACCTCCTGGGCATAGCTCCCCAGGGTCTCTGGTCCCTCAGTCAGTACAGAGATAGTTGCAGAACACAAAAAGGAGGGGGGTGTGGCTGGAGGGAGCAAGTAGGGGGAGGCTGGAAGGCTCCTAAGGGCCTGGCCCGGAGATCCTATGACCCGATATGTGTGCAATGTCAGTGAGACAGATGTGGCCCTAGGAGAGGGGGTGAGCAACCCTGCTGTCCCCAAGCCAGAGTCCACACCCTGGCTTTCCACTGATGGGCTAGGTGACCCTGGGGGAGAGCTCTGTCCTGTCAGGGCTCATGTCCCTGTCTGGGGCTGCCTGGTAAGGATACCTATCTGAGGCCTGATGACAGGCTAAGCGCGTGTCTACAGAGGCAAAGCCATACACACAGCGTGGCTGGGGAAGGCTGCTGGAGGGGAGAACGCCCTGTGTGTCTGGCCCGTGCAACACCCACCCTGCCCGTGGAGCTCTGGGGTTGGCAGATCCTCACCCCTAGGCTCCAGGAGGAAGCAGCAGCCCTGAGAACAGGAGGGGGAACCCACACTTGGTCCAGGGAACACATCAGCTGAGCGCAGGACCCGGACCCGGACTACCCAGGCCCGAATCCCCTTCAGCCCACAGGGCCCTTGAGGCTAGCTACGTGCCTCCTGGAGCCTTGAGCTCTTCATCTAAGGAAGAGCCTCCAGACCCTGCTCTGCCTCTCTGGTGGCTCTGAGCCTCATAGGTACCTCCTAGTGAGCGCTCTCTAACCTGGGAAACGCCATGGACGAATCTCGGGCCCTGTACATTCCGGCTGCAGAAACCCAGGCCATCTGAGGGCCTCACCCTTGCTGAGAAATTGCTCTCCCCTGAGAACCCTTTTGTGCCGCCAGAAGTCATCTCTGTGAGTCCTCACTCTGGCCTCAGGGGCTCGGGAATGGCCCATTTACAGATGCAGGGCAGGCCTGCCCCACAGCCCTCACTCTGCCTCTCCCCCAGGCTGCTCCCCTCCAGGGAGACAAGGCACAGACAGGATTTCCCCCTCCCTGAGGTGCTGGTTAAAAAGGGTGTGAGGTCGATCTGAAACACAATTTTTTTTTTTTTTTTGGAAATATACGGTGCCCCAGGTATAAAAAAAAGTGTGTTTTTTTTTTTTTTCTTTAAATACATACTACTGGGAAAAAGAGCAAAGATGAAACGGTAAGAAAAATGATTTCTTGTTTATACGTCCCAGCTTGGCTAAGAAGGATGGAGGTGCGGCAGCCTGGGGTGGGAGGTCAGCTGGTCCCGGGCATCGACATGGGGGTGGGGGGCGGTCCGGAGAATTTATGTAGATACACCCAGGGGTAAACCCTGTCCTCCCATCCGTAGAGCCCCTGGCACTCAGGGTCAGTGAGTCCAGGCTCTGTGCTGGGGCCAGAGGCCGGCCACCTGGGTGAAGGGGGCATCCTTGTGTGTACCTGTGGCTTTGGCAGCTGTGTGCATATGCCCACTACCCAGCTGAGGCTGCCAGCTTGGCCTATGTTGCCCTCTGCTTCCAAATATACTCAGTGGGCTGTCTGTAGCCTCGGTTTACTGCCCCGCCCCCACAAACACACACAAGTGAATCCTTCCCCTACATGGTCAGGTGGGGCTGACCCCACCCGCCCAGCTCCAGAGGCAGCCAAGTGACAGAAGCTAGCTGACTGGCATACAGCCTTCCCTAGGCCATGGAGGTGATTTTGGGAGTGGCCATGAGCCCCAGGGCTGACCAGTGAGATGGGAGACCAGAACTCCCACAGGGGAACATGACCCCAGGGGCAGACAAACAGGATCGCAGAGTATTAGAGCCCCTGGAACCAGCCACACTGAAGCAGACCCCTGGGCTGTGCCCGGATAGTAACCATTCAAATCTCTTCTGACTCGAGTTTCTGTCCTTTGCCACCCAAGGGCTCCTGGGTTAAGTATGCTCCCCAGCCCCGGCCTGGCTTCCTTCCCTTCCCAGATGTCCATGTTTCTTAAGCCCCAGTGTGTCCCAAAGCTTCTTTCTGTGTGGTGAGAATCCAGAGAAGGCAGGGGACGAGAACAGTATTTTAGGTCACAGATCCACCATGTGCTTTATTACCTCACTGAATCCCAACGGCTACCCTGCAAAGCTGGAATTATTGGCCCCACTTGACAGAAAAGGAAACTGAGCTTCAGAGAGGTTAAGCCATCTGTCCCAAGCCCCACTGCCACCAGGTGACAGATACGGGGCTCCATCTGAGCAACTTCTTGGAGGGTGGCTGGGCCCTGTGGCAGGGGGTGATATTGGAAAAGCCCTCGAGAATGCCAACACAGTGCCCCCTCCCAGCTCTGCTGTCCCCCCACCCCCCGCCCCAGTCTCAGGGAGCTCCTCTGAGGCAGCCTGATCACCCAGCAGCCCTGGAGATTGTCGGGGACTGAAGCTGACCCAGGATGGGGGATTGAGGGACTTGGAAGGTGCCTGCAGCCATCTGGGTGACAACAGAGTGAAGCCGAGTGTTTCTCTCTTGTTCGATAATGAGAGCAAATGTGAGGAAGGCTCTCTGTGTTATCGCAGGGCCCAGCAAGCGTGGCGAGACACAGGCTGTGATTTTCAGTGAGGGCTGTGGTGATTAAAAATGCATCACTTCCCTTATTAACCATTCCAAACAGATGCCGGGACCGTCTTGACGAGGAATGGAACCGCCGAAACCAATAAAACATCTTGCAATTAGCCACACTCAGACGGGCTGCCCGCTAAGCTTTGAGGCTGCTCCAGTGGGACCCTGTCACAATTGGATGATTTGTCGCTCTGACGACAGGCCAATGCACCAGTGTCCAACAAGGTCAGGCGTGACCGGAGACTGGGAGACTTGGGGCATCTCCAGCCCAGGCCTCGTGTCCCCAGCTCATCCCCAGAAGGTCAGGTGGACGAGAGTGGGAGGCCAGAGTCCTCCATCTGGGGTCTGTCCAGGGAGCCCAGCCCCCGAGATCCCAGGTGGATCGGGCCCTGAGCCCACACCACACTCGGTCTGGCTTCAGCCCCACTGTCCCCAGCCTCACCAGTCTTGTCCTGGCTCTCCCTCAACCCATGACAAGTCAATTTGCCAAAATCCCATTCACTGAATAGTCAATTTGCAGGACGACAGGCTCATCAAAAACACTCGATTCCCTTAACCTTTTTGTGTTAGTTGGCCGGGTTACGTTTTTGCTTTCAAATGGCATTTGAACGAAGGTTTGATTTGTGTCTCCCTGAGAATGGGCACAGAAGGACAGAGGGGACAGAGAAAGAATGAGGTGGCTGTATTATCACCCACACAGGTGGCACTGGGTGGAGGCTGAGCGGGAGGGAGTGGACGGTCCACAGGCACAGGGGAGCAGACAGGCCCACTTGGGGGAGCCTCTAGGTGGGGCCGGGCCCAGGCTTTGGGAGGGTGGGGTGCTTTGGGGTTAGGGTCTCTAGGGAGAGCTCCAGACTCTCAACCTTCTTGCCAGGGCTGACCAGGCACCGGCTGGCAGCAAAAGGGGCCTATGTTGTCTTTCTGGGGTAGGGAAGGAAGCAGGTCCCCGTGCCCCTGGCTGGGGAGAGGTCAAGGGGTCTCACCTGTCAGGGAGGGGAGGGCGACAGAGGTCAGTGACCACACAGGCTTCTCCTGGAAGGACCAAGACAGGGGGTTGCTGGTCTTCCTGTCTCGTAGTAGCCCATCAGACCTAGCACCAGTCCTCAGCCCTTTTAAAAAGTCAAACCTGTTATTTTGAGACCCCTGTAGATTCACTGGTAGTTGCTGAAAGTAATAGAGAGAAATCCTACGTGTAGAGGACAATATCACCACCAGGATACTGACGTTGTACCGTCCATCATCCTAGATTTCCCGTTTTACTCCTACTCATGTGCATGCGTCTGCATGTGTGTGTGTGCCCATGTGTGCACGTGTGCGTTTGGTTCCATGTCCTCCCATCGCACGTGCAGGTTCACATACCCACCCTCCCAGTCAAAACACGCAACCGTTCCATTACCAGGAGCCCTCGTCCACCCCTCTCTTTTACAACCCAAACCTTCTGCGACCCCCTTCTCTGTTCTGAAACAGAGCTCACAAATAACGGATCTATCTACATGCATATTTTAAAACAAAAGTCAACAGAATGCCCTCACTGTAACAACACAGAAAAGGAGCAAAGTGACCCAGAAGGAAGTGACAGGCATCAGGTGTGATAGCGGTGGGTCTGGCTGTCCCACAGGGCAAATGAGGAAGTCGGCTGCCTGCCTCTCTAGGCAACGGTGGCTCCAACCCAGACGGATGCAGGGGCTTGCCGGCCAGTCGGTGCCACAGGAGATGCTGCCCTCCATGATGGGATCCTTTGAATGGTGACAGCACTTGGCAAAGCTCTGAACATACCAAAGTCTGATCTGCCCTCGACTGTGAGAAGAGCAGTGTGTTCCTGGGAAACTCAATGTATATTAAAATCATATGAAATGCATCTTGTAGCTCGGATGTCGAATGGAGTGAGGTCCCAGGCTCGGTTAATGACGCACGGATTTTCAATCCCGTGAATCTGGGGTTAGACATTCGCAGGTTCTTGGCTGTGCAGGCCTGCCCCACACGGTGCACGGAGCTAGACCTCTGGCCCCTGCCAGCCAGACACCTTTCCTTGAGGCCCCCCTAATGCCTGCTAACATCTCCAATGGCCCCAAGGAGGCAGTGTGGCCCTGCTGAAAGTCCCCACAACTCACTCTCTGTCCCCACACGGACAGTTCCACCTGTATCTGTCTCCCCAGGGGCAGGGGCTGCGGTCCCCCAGGATCCAGCCCAGGCCCGGTGCTGGACAGGTGCTAATAAATGTGCCCAATAGGGCTGATCTGGACAGAGTCAGCCAAGGTGACAATGGTGAAGCTATGATGAACTGGCTCCCCTGAGGCCTGGTGGGTCAGGGCTTCCCATCAGGACACTGCTGCTTCCTTTAAGGGCCCGTTGGTCACCATGTCCTCCAAACTGAGCTTTTAATTGGCTCAAATACGGAACTTCAAAGCAGTGATTGGAAAGGAAACTGCTTTATGCAACTGGCTTGGCAGCTGGGGCATCTCAATAATAAAGCACATACAAGCAAATACACAGAACTTCCCTGAAGGACCCGAAGGAAGCAGACACAGCAGTGTCCCTCTAAGTAGAGGGACAAGGAGGGAGGAATTGATTTTGTACTGTGTACAGACATTTTGAAAAAATGTTTATTTATTTCTGAGACAGAGAGAGAGAGATTCTGTTGAGTGCAAGCCAGGGAGGGGCAGAGAGAGAGAGAGGGAGACACAGAATCCGAAGCAGGGTCCAGACTCTGAGCTGTCAGCACAGAGCCCGACGCGGGGCTCGAACTCACAAACTGTGAGATCATGATCTGAGCCAAGGTCAGACGATCAACCAACTGGGCCACCCAGGTGCTCTTGTGTACAGACAGTTTTGTTCCATGTGGATGAATTATCTCTCAATTATATGAATAAATAATCACCAAAAAAATCAGATCGAAGCAGGTATTACTTGTGTAATTAAAAATTGTTTGAGCACCTACTGTGCGCCAGGCACCCCCAGAGAGCCCATCCCCCTGGAATGCTTATGTTCTAAGGACTGGGTTCTGGATGGAGGGCCCAGAGCCCCCTGAATCTCCCCTCTGTCCTGGGACAGAGACCCCAGTGAAGGCAGTGGAGGCACTGCCAGGTGCCCAGCCAGTCCCACCCCTCCTGAGTCAACGCCAGGGGTCCCCGGAGCTAAGCGGTCCAACAGAAAGTGCGAGGTCTGCATCGCTCAGCCTTTATCAAAGAAAGGGTAGATCAGAACCACAACGAGAGACCACTTCACACCATGAGGATGGCTGTTATGAAAAACCCCAAGCACAAAATAGCAAGTACTGTTGAGGATGCGGAGAAATTGAAACATGTGTGCATTGTTGGAAGGAACGTAAAATGGTGCAGCTGCTGTGGAATACAATACACTGGTTTCTCAAAGAATTAAATATACAGGCACCTGGGTGTCTCAGTCGGTTGGGCGTCCGACTTTGGCTCAGGTCACGATCTCGCAGTTCGTGGGATCGAGCCCCGCGTCGGGCTCTGTGCTGACAGCTCAGAGCCTGGAACCTGCTTCGGATTCTGTGTCTCCCTCTCTCTCTCTGCCCCCCCCCTCCGCCCCGATTCACACGCTGTGTCTCTCTGTCTCTCTCTCAAAAGTAAACACTAAATTGTTTTTTTATTAATCAAATATAGGGGCGCCCGGGTGGCTCAGTCGGTTAAGCTCAGGTCATGATCTGGGCTCAGGTCATGATCTGGCAGTTTGTGGGATCGAGCCCTGCGTTGGGCTCCATGCTGAGTGGAGAGCTTGCTTGGGATTGTCTCTCTGCCTTCCCCCCCGCCCACCCCGGCTCTCAAAATAAATAACTAAACAATTTTTAAAAACTAAATACAGAATTACCAGATGATGCAGCATTTCCACTTCTGGGTATGTAACCAAAAGGATCAAAAGCAGGGTCTGGAAGAGATGTTGGTACACACATGCTCATGGCAGTGTTATTCACAAGAGCTAAACGTGGATGCATCAAGTGTCCACTGATGGGTGAACTAATAAAGAAGATGCGGTCTATCCACACAATGGAATATTCTTCACCCCTAGAAAGGAAGGACATTGTGAGAGACGCTACAACATGGATGAACCTTGAGGACGTAATGCTAAGTGAAATCAGCAAGTCATGAAAGGACAAATACCCTACCTATGATCCCATTTATATGAGGTCTCTAGAGCAGACAAAACGTAAGTGGTGGCGGAAGCTGGGGGAGGGGAACGGGGAGTTAGTGTTTAATGGGGACGGAGTTTCAGTTTGGGAAGATGAAAAGGTTCTGGAGATGGATGGTGGGGACGGCTGCACAACAGTGTGAATATATATATATATATATATATTTTTTTTTTTTTTTTTAATTTGGGGAGGGAGGGGCAGAGGGAGAGAGTGAATCCCAAGCACTGAGGGCCTGACCTTATGACCCTGGGATCATGACCTGAGCCGAAATCAAGAGGACGGTGCTCAGCCAACTGAGCCCCCTGGTTCCCCAGCACTGTGACTGTATCTCATGCCACTGAGATGCACCCTTACAAATGGTTAAAATGGTAAATTTTATGCTATGCGTGTATTTTACCACAACTTTAAGAAGAAGGTTGTCGGTGCCTTGCCAGGCCAGGGCCTGCAGGGCTGCCGAGAAACAAAGTGGGGCCCTGCCTGCAAGGGACGCCCTGAGTCTGGTGGGGGAGACAGGGAAGCGGGTAGTCGGTGACAACAGAGGGCCCTGTAGTGTGGCACAGGGGAGGCCCGGGGATCCAGGAGCCCAGCGAGGGGACCCATTTGCCTGGGGAGTCCAGAAAGAGGCACGAGCTGGATGTTGGGGCCTGAGGTGAGGGGTGGAAAGGGTATCCCTGGAAGAGGAGCCAGAAGGGGCCAGAATGTGGAGGCGTGAACTCTGTCTCCCAAGAGCCTGGGCAGGGGTGGGGTGCAGCGGGGTCAGCGCAGGACAGGAGGAGCGGGAGGCGGTAGGGGCCCTGGAACCAGAGACGGGGAGTGTGCGAGCAGGGCCACCCCACTGCTCCGCGGCGCCCGTCCCCTTTTCTTCCCTCCGTCTCTCCAGGGCTTGGGCCCCTGCGGCCTTGTTCACCGCCGCTCCGGACCGCAGCTGTTTGCTGCGAGCGCCCCGCCAGGGATGGCACACAGACCGGGTCGGATGAATGAATTGGCGCGTGGACGATGACCCCACGGTGACCACGTATGACAGGCAGACTCGGGTGTGTGCGGAAGATTCAGGGTGTCTGAATGCAGCTTCCCCTTCTTGGAGCCACCGGCCCCTCTCCTCCCAGCCACCCGTGCGGCCCGGCACCCGGCAAGAGCTGACCCTGCCGCTCTGCTTCCGGGTGACAACACAGGCCCAGAGAGGGCGAGAGGCCTGCCCAGGATCACAGAGCCAGGCAGGGCCAGAGCTGGAGTGGAATGTCCTTCTCTTGTTCTAGAAGACCCTGGGAGGGCCTCAGAGACCTAGGGGCAGGGGTGAGGTGGCACAGAGACAACAGGAGCCAGAGTGCAGGTGGGGTGAGACACGCAAGGGAAAGTGGCGGCCTCAGATAAGCCTGGTGGGTGCTCAGTCGGCACCCAACAACAATGCCTCCTGGGCCCCTGTTGACCACAACAGAACCGGGGTTAGACCATGATCCAGGGCCATTCTCAGGAGCATCCTGGCTCCCAGCCCCTGCCATTAGCAGACCTGCAGGGAGCAAGCTGCACCCCTGCTTAGCCAGCCTCTGCCTCGCCAGCAGTTTTCCTGGCTGTCCAAATGGGGTGTGGAGGTCCGAGGCCCTAGGATGTCACTAGTCTCTGGGGACACATGTGCCCTACTACGGGCATGGGAAAAGGACAAATGAGAGCCCTGTCTGGCCTCCCCTCCAACTCCCCCCACAGTCCAGCCATGTAACCATGGCCACCACCCCTGATCAGGACCCTCCATGGCTCCCTCCCGGCCACTACCTGCAGAGAGAGTCTACTCCTGGCACTCCAGGTGACTTCTGCCTTGGGTCCTGCCCACATTTTCAGTGTCGTCTCTGTCTTTTCCCTCACGCTCGGGGCTCGGACCAGACGTAGCTGCTTTCAGTAAAAGCCTTTAGGATACGCACAGCACCGGAGCTGGGCTTTAGGGGCTGGCTGTGCAGCCTCAAGCCCTGTGCTACCCCCTCACCGGGTGCCACCTGGGACAAGTTATTTGATAACTCAGTGGCATTGTGAGCACAATAGGGATAATAAGAGCCCCACCTCCCAGGGTCACTGTGAAGGTCAAATGAGCTTATGCCTGCAAAATTCTTGCGATTGTGGCCTAACATTTGTGTACCGGGAGTGTTCTTCCCTCCTTGACCACCTGGAAAATTCCCATTCACACTACATGCCTGCTGTAGGATGCAGTGACCCTCCCCATCGCCGGGTCATCTTCCTGTCCCGGCCCTTGGCCCTGTGTATTGAGAGTGTCTGTTCATGTCTGTCTCGCCCACCGGCCTTCAGGCTCCCAGGAGGCAGAAACTATCTATTACTCAGCAAGGTGCCCCACTGTTTAGGGCAGTGCCCACTGCAGATCCATAATTCATTCATTCAACAGAGATTTACTGAGCAGTTACTATATGCCTGTGCTTTTCTAGTTTATTTATTTTTGGGACAGAGAGAGACAGAGCATGAACGGGGGAGGGGCAGAGAGAGAGGGAGACACAGAATCAGAAACAGGCTCCAGGCTCTGAGCCATCAGCCCAGAGCCCGACGCGGGGCTCGAACTCACGGACCGCGAGATCGTGACCTGGCTGAAGTCGGACGCTTAACCGACTGCGCCACCCAGGCGCCCCATATGCCTGTGCTTTTCTAGATGCTAGGGTAGCAGCAGCTAACACACTGTCAACCTCTCTGCACTGGTACATTCTAGCAGGTGAACCAATCAACCAACGGGAGCGGGCAGATGGAGACAGCGCTGGGCAGAGAAGGAATAGAGGAATGTCAGGTGAGGGGCCACGGAAGTTCCAGCCAGAGTGAATGAACGAATGAGCAGGAGGCGCCCCACTTCAGCCCCCAACCCCCCAGAAGCTGTGAATTTCACACTCAGTGCGAACTCCCTGTAGCCCCAGCTTTCCGTGTTCAAGCAGCAGGATGTGACGTGCCCGTAAGACGGTGGTTACCCTGTTAAGTGTAGTTACAGTCTGAAAGGGGCTCACCTTAATTAAGACACCATTAATTAAGCCGTCAGTATGGTAATGATCTCAGTTGTTAGCAAATTTGATTAAGGAGCTGATTCTGGAGGCCTCGCGATTTCCCCCCATTGCATTAATAAATCTCCCGCTCGTGTCATATTGCCGTCCTTTATCTTGTTCACCCTGCCACTGCTGTAAGTGACTGAGCGCCGCCCCCCCCCCCGGCGGGTACTCACCCTCGGACAGAGCCCAAATGTCATAGCACTCTCTTAGGGTCTGCTCCAGGGGACACAGAGGATGGCCACCTGGAGGAGCTCCTCTAAGCCACGGGGCACCCTGATCCTGCCACGCATGGGGACCCCGGAGCGAGTCGGTCGAGTCTGGCACGTGACATACCAGGGGAGGGACCCCACTGTCGAGGATACAGCAGGAAACAGCCACGTGACCTCGGCCACGCTCCTACCCTCCCTGAGCCTCAGTTTCCTCTTCTGTAAGATGAGATCAACAACACCCCCATTCTAGAACAGTTGGTGAGAACCAGCAGGGCAACTGGGCGGAAAGGGCTCTGAAGCTAAATGGTACAACAGTATGTCGGCCAGACGCTCCCATGCTTGGGTTTCCAGCTGCCCTGAGAGTTAAACAGCCAGAGACACGCCGCTCCCCATCCCCATCCCCCCTACCGCATCAAAAGCGCTGGGAACAAGGGTCGAGCAGCAGGTGCTAGGAGAGCCCTGGTTCTGGGCCACGGTGAAGCGGGGAGCAAACACACAGGGCTCTGTGTCTGCTGTGCAGCCTTGTCAAGCAGGCCTGCTCTGGGTCCCAAGTCTTTCCCTAAAAACAATGGGGCAATGGCTCATCTCCAGTCGCCCCCTCCCCAGCCTCTTTGCCACCTCTGGTAGCCATAGGTTTGTGGCAGCACCTGGGTGCTGGATGTCACGGTACCAGGCTGTAGGAGCCCGAGAGCCGGAGGAGCATAAAAGGACCCACACAAATGAGAGGCAGGGGGCACAGAGCCCCCCAACAGGCCCTCCCTCTGCACCAGCTCAGCCCCTCTCCCAGGCAAGCTGGGCAGGGCAGTGTGGGCTTCGTCTAGGAGACGAAACTGCCAGGAGCTTAAACTGCAGGTTCCAGGGCTCCTGGCGGACCGAACCAGTCTGTACTGGTATTGGGGCAAGTACTGGATGGCAACTGTGTCCCTGGCAAGACCGTGAGCAGATAGGCTTGGGCACCTCCTGGGCCCGGGCAAAGGTGTGGCAGGAAGAAGACAGCCGCCCAAGGAGGGCCCTCTTCCCAGCAACGGTGGCGGATGCAGCAATGGTAGGGAAGGATTTACTATTTGTTTCCAAAAATACAGCTAGGGCCTTGTCACAGCGAGTGAGAGAGAACACTGGGGTGTCCTGCTCACATCAGCACCGCAACCTGTGGGCTTTTCCACTAAAAAAGCAGATGAACATCACAGCAAACCGTAGACACAGGCCACCTTCACCACCACCCAGGGCTCCTGTCGGGGCCTGCTGGCGCATGGCAAGAAGTATGTTTATTTTCCTTCACGCTCCATTAGCGAGAGAGCTGTCCCTCCACGGAGGGGTGGGGGTGCTGCTTAACTGGGAGCTCCACAGGTCCTTGTCACGGTATAGGGTCGTGAGGCCTTGGAGTGGCCCCCGAGATGGCCCCCTAAATAAGGCTCCAGGCTTCTCCTTTCTAGTCCTGGGGATGGAGCCCAGCCCAAGAGGCTCCAACTCTGTTCTCTAACCTTACAAGGTCTGAGGTCACTGAACAGCCCCGGAAAGCTGAAGTGTGTGGGGCAAATTGCCTAGGGCAGGTGGAGATGTGGAGCTGTGTCCCACCCTACAGCTCCGAGCCCTGGAGGAAGGATCCTGCAAGGCCAGAGACGGAAGGTTCCTCGCCCCAGAAATGCACGGTGCAGAGCCCCAAGACCGTGAGGCAAGCTGGTGTTCTAATCCGATGCCCCCCCCCCCCCGGGAAGCCTAGCTTAATGAGGCACGGACTTTGGTTTCCATAAATACCTGGACCCGTGATGTCACCACCCCGTGCAGAGTTTAACAGCTTCTGCCACTGGCTGTAGGCCCAGCAGACAAGTGGTCTGCCGCTAGCCCACAGAACACCTGCGTGGCCCAGAAGGACACCAACGCCCCTGCTCTTGATGGCAGGCCAGAACTTCACCTGTCCGTGGAGGACACGGCATCCTGTCCCCACCCCGACCTGCCTGCCAGCCTTCCATCAGGCACGGCAGAACTGCCGGTCACGGATGAGCTGGGCAGGAGAGGCTTCTTCCAAATAGTCATGCTGAGGGCTATACCAAAAGCCGAAATGGCAGTGGTGGCTTTGAAAACCCTGGATATGGATTTGGGGGGATTACTTGCCCTCAGCGATAGGGAATTTCACAGCCCAATGGAGACCTGCTGACTAACAGCCTTTTCCCCGTCTTCACCACCAACAAATACCTCCACTGCAGGACACAGACGCTGACAACCTCTGCCCGGAGGCCAGCTCCCTCTGCAAGACACCTGCACAGCAACCCCCCTCCCCCCACCAAGCCCCCACTCTGGCTCCAAGCTCAGCTGGGGCCCCTCTGGCCTCCGGCCCGAGTTTCAGGTGTAAACCTGCCACATATACTCACAAGTAGCGTCTTCTGCAAGCCATCCTGTCTGGGGGCAATTTTCCCCTTCCCTCTCTCTCCAGCTGGGAAGGTTCCGCGTGGTTAGAGGAGGAGCAGGATGCTCAGCCCAGAAGTGGAAGGGAATAAAATTAAATAGAGGGGTGAGTCACATTCCCTGGGGGCGGCAGGCTCCTCCGCTGGGGCGGGAGCAGCGGGTGGGGTGTGACAGCAGCAGGCTCCGAGGGGCCCCGGGCACAGCAGGGCTCACACCATGCCCAAGAGCCTGCCAAGTCGTCCAGTCACCATGGTCGCCAGGTTGGGCGGGGGCGTCGGCCTCGCTGGTACCTGGGACCACCTCAGGTTTTTTCCCTCCCGCACATCCGGGGTGGCTGAGCGCGGGGAGGAGGGGGTGCTGGGGGGAATCTGCGCAGGCTTTGCTCTCGCAGCATCCGGAGGAGGGGCGGGCGCTCACGAGCCTCCCCCCCGCCCCCCCACCGCTTCTAGGCGCCAAGGAGCAACATAGTGCGGCCGCGCTGGACCGTGACAACTGCAGCATCAGGCGCGGCCACCCGGCGGCGCCCTCGCGGCAAAGCCACCCGCCCAACGGAGAGCACCCGCACAGCGGGAGGGTGCCGCAGCCTGCCGGGGCCCCTTCCTGGCTGGCTCTGGAAACCTGGAAATCTCCTTGCTAATATGCACGACGCTGTCCAGAGCCTGCGATGACGCTGCTTTCCAGGGTGGCTTTTCTGCCTTTGGCACGGAGTTGTGCAAGCCATGGAGCACAACAGGCTGGCGCCCTGGAGTCAGGCCCACCGGTTCCAAGGCTGGCTTTGACCCCTAAGGACCTCGAGGCTGTGGACAAGCCGCTTCCCTTCTGGGAGCCTCGACTGATGCTATCGTGAAATGGGATCATAATAGCTATGTCACAGGGGTCCAGGAGGGCTTGTCACACACAGTAGCTGCACAGATGCATAGCTGTTATGATGTGTGCTGGCCATGTCCTGGAGCTAGGGAGAATTTCTGCGGTAGCTGTGGAGCCCATTCATTCCTTCACCACTCACTCACTCATTTACTGTTTTTGGACTGGCAGCTCAGTGATGAATAAGGCGATGCTCTCATGGTGTTCACCTCTTAAGAGGGAAACAGGAAATCAACATGCAGTCAAATATATAATTTTACACGGTAAGGAGGAGGACAAAAAGTAAAGCCGAAGAGGTAGAAGGGAGGGGGACAGCAGGAAAGAAGGAGGAAGCCATCTACATCAGATGGGGTGCTCAGGGAAGGCCTCTCTAAGAGGGCACGTGTGGGCTGAATAATGGAAGATCCCGGGAAGGAGCATTCCAGGCAGAGGGAAAAGCTAGTGTCAAGGCCCTGAGGCAGGAAGGAGCGGAGTGTGTTTGAGCAACACTGAGGAGGCCAGAGTGGCTGCAAGTGGTGAGCCACAAGGATGTGAGGGTGTAAATCAGGAATCCAAAATCTACCTCGTATATGTACACACCTATAATTCTTATTTCCATTATAATCTTTACGACGTCAATGAGGTATAAGATTATCATCGTATTCTCCGGGGAGAAAACTAAAGCCAGAGGTTTAGCAGCTGGCCCAGAGCCACACAGCTGGTGAGTGGTATGGCAGGGGAGTCTGGCTCTGGAGTCCCGGCTCTTAAGCCCCTGCAAATCTTCCTCTTTGGGAAGATCACATGAGATAATGGCTGTGAAAAGCCCACCCACCCTGGGCAGCTGTGAGGGCCATTCCCTTTTTCCTACTCTCTCTGGATTCTCAGACTCACTGAAGTTAGGGGAAGGAGGGATCCTGCATCCTTAAGTTTCGTTCCTTCCTTTGGACAGTGGACAAAATGGAGCTCAGAGAGGGTGAGTGATGTGCCTGAAGTTGCACAGCACTGGGTGGCAGAAGTGGGACTGGGACCCAGTTCCTCTGGCTCCATGTCCCTTATGTGGCCAGGGTAGAGCGGAACATCTGAGTGACTGGTAAATGGCATCAGAACAGCACGATGCTTCCTGATTCACCTCCTATAACAAATCTTTGAATGACCCAGCTTCCTACACAGGGGGCTTCCCTCCCTGAGAATAATGCACTCATGGACATAACTGGTATTTCTGTGGGCTTAACATGTTACAGATCCCCCTCCCCTCTCCCCTGTCTCTCCTGGAGTTGGACAAGTTCTTTTGTTTGTTTTTTTTTCGGACAAGACTTTAATAACAATACAAACATAGCAACAGCTACAGCCACGAGGGCTTCAGGAGGACCATTTTGCTTCAGATCTGATCTGATGTTCAGTGAATTCGTAGAGGCACTGTACCAAGTAGGTTGATTTCCCCTCCTACGCAGAGAGGTCTCACCTCTACACAGCAGCAGAGCAGACTCGAAGCCACCTCTCTGTGACTCCCAAGCCCGGGCCCTAGCAACTCCCCGCACAGCCTCCTCCACATGGGGATTATTTTATCACCCCCATCTTCCAGAAGAGGAAACTGAGGCTCAGAGCCCAGGCAGGCCCTGATTGCAGCGCCAGCACCAGCATCCTTTTCCTGGGTTTCCTCTCCTGCCCCAGTGCCCCAGGGAGCCTCCCCGGAGGGCCAGGACACCCCTCTGCATATTAACTGCTCTTTGGCATTTTCTCCTTATAAACAAACTTGCATGTCTGTTTCTTGTATGTTACGCTGTTATTTCGAAATAGGGCACATGGCAAAGACATGACATTCGGAAGCAAATGCCAAGAGCGTAGGCACCTGGGCTGTGTTACAGGACACCCGGGCTGTTTTTGATTTCTGATGGTGGGTGTCCACCACAGGGTTAGGCACCAGAGAGTCCCCAAAACTCGTGGATCCAAGGCCCAAGGCCCGGCAGGGAATCGGCGTTGGACAGCTGCAGCTGCCACTCACTCTCAAGGCCCCTCTGGAAATGCCTGCACACACAACCCCCCCCCCCAAACACACAGCCACACCTTGTACCTGTCTGTGGCCCCCTGCAAGCAACCCAGACTAGAATGAGAAAGTGGCTGACAAAGAGCAGGTGGGGAAATCTTCCACACCCAGGACTCCCCTCCTGGACTGGAAAATTCCAACCTGCAGGCTGACAGGCAGATTCACACAGGGAATGTCTGGCTCCTGCACCCTGCTGCCCATGTGCCCCCATCTGTCCCCAGCACGAAATGAGGCGCAACGGCATTTGGAAAGAGGCAGGACAGAAAGGGCTGGAACACACAGTCCACAGATCCCCAGGCCACAGCACCTTTCAGGCTGGCAGCCCGGGAGTCCCAGGGATTGAACCTCGTCCACGGGGGCAGTGTGGAGCTCCAGTCCTTGTCCTCAAGCCACCAACCGTTCTAGCCGTGGGAACACAGAACTGTCAACATTCTGACTCTTCAAAGCTCAGAATCACAAATCCTTCAAATCCTGGATTTTTTTTTCCCTTTTAGCGTAAGCTTCACATTGGAAAGAAACAGAACCTTAATTGCACAAATAATCTGAAAATCTCTTCTCTTTCAACACAATGAAGTCCCCTTGACCGCACCCCTACATTTCACTCCCTTTGCCCACCTCCATAGAGGTAACTGCTGTCCTCTGTTTGGAGCACATGCTTCCAGAACTTTAGCGAAGTCTCTAGCTAGCTACATTTATATGCCTATAGAAAATATGAAGAATTACATGGACGGACCTTAAAAAATGGCATCATACTAAGTTATGAAAGTTTTAAAACTTTAAATACACCAAAAGTCATAAAGAGAGATACAGTGGGGCACCTGGGTGGCTCAGTCGGTTAAGCGTCTGACTTCAGCTCAGGTCATGATCTCACGGTTCATGAGTTCGAGCCCCCTTCGGGCTCTGTGCTGATGGCTCAGAGCCTGGAGCCTGCTTGGGATTCTGTGTCTCCCTCTCTCTATGCCCCTCCCCCGCTCATGCTCTACCTGTCTCTCTCTCAAAAGTAAAATATTGAAAAGAGAGAGAGAGAGAGAGAGAGAGAGACAGTAAACTCTGTTGTCCGCAGGGCCTCCTACAAGAATCAGACCATCACGAAGCTGATGGAAGCCGCGTCGCTGCCTCTCTTCTGCCTCCTCCCCAGCCCTTCCCTCCTCACATTTACACAGTGAGTTCACTGCAGAGTGAATCATTCCTATACAGCGTTCCTACTCAGACAGGTGCCCACAAAGGGCAGGGATGCTTGCACATGTTTTTAAACTTCCCACAAACAGAATCACACTGCACGTCGCTTTCTGCGATCCTCTTTCCCCAGTCAACATTCCACTCGGGACATCGACTGATGGAATCTCTAAACCAGACTCTTCTTTGCTGAGTGGCCAAATCCTAGGCTTTTCTGATCACAGCTGTGGGCTGGGCTTTTGTTGCTGAGAGGGGCCTGGCAGGCTCGTGCACAGGCCTCATTTGGTTCTGAAACCGCCTCCCCCACCCATCCCACCCCTGCTCCTCACGTGCAGGCAGCGGAGGAAGGGAGGAGGCAGCTACTGCAAATATCTCAGGAAATGCGTGTGGACTCCTGGAATCTTGGCAGACACCCTCTCTGCACTGCACCAAAATACCAAGGTGCCCTGTCCCCTGTACTTGGGGAGAAGACAAGACCCTGGCCCCTGGACGGCTGTAGGAAGGGGTCCCTGACATGCCGCTAGAATGCAATGGCTGCTGCTTCTCAGGGCCATTTGGAGCCCCGACCGATGGAGATTTGGAAGCCCACAGGGCTGGCATCAGTCTCTGCCCTCCCACTGCTGTGCCAGGCTTGCCAAGGACGGCCCTGGTCTCCGGAGCTGGCTGAGGCCCATGAGAAGCGAGGGGGCTGTGGCCAGGAGGACGCTGCCTTCAGAAGCTCCTGCTACATCTGGGCCGTGCTGGTGCAGGAAAGGGGGTGCGGGAGAGGGGTGCTGCTCCATGTGTCCACTTCTGCAGGGGCTGAGCCTCTGTGTCCCGCTCACCTGGAGGGCAAGAACTAGCAGGAGCAGAGGGTGCTGGGAACAGCCCCTGCCTTTCTGAGCCTCCACTCGTGAGCCTTCCATAGCCCCCCGGAGTGATGGAGGGCTGGCGTGGCTGTGAACGAGAGGCACCACTGGTCAAGTGCAGGCGCCCTGAGGCCCGTGTAGGATGGACCAACCAGACCCTAAGCCAGAGCTGATGGGTCTGAGTGTGCCTGGGGTGTAGGCTCCCTCCCTCTCCTAATATACTGCTTCTCCACTCTCCCCCACCCCAGAACCTGCACCTGCTCAGCAGGCAATGTAGCCTGGTAGTCCAGGCTGGGAGCCACCTCTGCCACCAGCCATGTGACTCTGGGCGGGTGACCCAATGTCAGCCTCTGCATCTATGCACGGAGGCTCACAGGGCATCTCCTTCTGCCTCCAGGCAAGGTCTACACGAGTTACCACGGGCAAAGCCCTTAGACCAGGGCCTGGTACTGCCTCCTTGCCCCAGAAGTGTCAGCCAGGCTGGTTATTGTTCTCGAGCTGGCCGGGCTGCTGGAAAGTTCACAGAACTGAAATTCGCAGGGAACTGGAGCTAGAAGATGGGCGTGACACCTCCCCACCACCCCAGCTGAAACGAGAGCCTGTGGTATACCCCAAACCAACCTCACAGCACCTCCCGTTTCTCACCCTCCTGACGAATTTGACTAATAGTTTTCTTAAATCTAAAAATAGTTTTTATTTAAAAGAGAAACTTCCTGTCACTGTGGTAAATCGTGTACTTGATGGGCTAGTTACACCACAAATAAATACTCAGATAAATAGGGTTATGAAAGAAAAATTGCTCACCTGAAGCCCTCCCTTGGCCTCAGGGGTCTGAATGTCCCTGGCTGGAAAACCCCGGGCTGATGCTGGGGACACCAGGCAGGGTGGGCACAGGGCAGACGTCGGGGCGGGCAGCGGGGATGGCCCTGCTCGTAAGCTGGGTCAGAAAAGACCAGGGATACGTGTGGCAGTGTTGGGGAAGGTCACAGGGCTATCCGTGGTCACTGTGGGGGTGGCGACTCACTTTCCTCTCCAGGAATCCGTCTTGCTTGCCTCAGCTGCGGGGTTCTGTGTGCCTGTGTGTGTGTGTATCCACCTGTGTGTGTGTGTGTGTGTGTCTATCTGTGTCTATTTTTGGTGATTGGCACCGCTCCTCGGAAACAGAGTGGAAAGGCCTCAGGCCCATATGAAGGGGACAGCAGTCCTCTATGGCCACCTTATGTCATTGCCACAGGCTGGTCTGCTGGGTGGTCTCCTCCTGGGTCTTCATGGGAATCTGCGAAGTCATGCTGGGCTGTGTGTGTGGCTGGGGACCAGCAAGTGTGCCCAGCCCCCAGCTCACAGGGCCATGAGCATTTCATGACCACAGAGCAGCACTAATTCTCTATTCGCTTGTATCTTCATCCATAGAATGCTGACTACTTCTTGCTTTGGGCCTGGCCCAGTCTAGGCAGTGGGGCTACAAGGTGAGATAAAAAGCCATGTGTCCTGCCCGGAGGAAGGGAACACATCTTGAGGCCTTGACAGCCAGCACCTCTCCCTGCCCAGCTACCTCCCCTCCTGGAAATCACCCCTGCATCCCTCTCAGTGTCTGGGGCTCAGGTGGGCCTGACTCTGCTCCCAAGAACAGGCATGGCACTCAAGATGGGCCCAGGAGAGGCAGGCCCAGACTTCACTGACACTGTCACGAGAGAGAAGCTCTGAACTTGAATTCAAACTTAAATCTGAAAGGTATGAGCTGGCACTTTCCATCGGGCCCATTGAGGAGGAAGCCAATGCAGGGGGAAGCTAGACTCAGAGCAGAAGAGGGACAGGTCCAGGGTCAGGACTGGAACTTCTGGATCTAGCCATGCCTGAAGCTTTGGGGATATGTGAGAATCTCATTTCATTTAGGCCAGTTTGAAGTGGGCACTCTGTCACTTGCAACCAAAAGTCCTAATACGTGTACCTTCTAACAGTTATAATTCTGAATGAATATTTTAATATTGAGTGATTGTTTCAATAGAAGGGTACACAGAAAACTATATGATATGAGGGAAGGAGGGGCAAGTTCTTTGAGAAAAGGGATATAGGAAGGAAAAACGGAAGTTTCCATTTCCAGGATGTTGAAGCTGAGTCTAAAAGGATGACTAGAAGCTTGTCAGGCAGACAGTGCATGGAAAGGCATTACATCCATATGGAACAGCATGTGTAAAGGCGTGAAGGTGAGAAGCACAACAGCGAAAGTCAACTTACTGAAGGGCTTGGGCTTCTTCGGAAGGATGGTGAGGAGGGACATGAAACTAAATAAATCCCTTTGCGGGGTATGGGTTCAAGGGGGAGAGGTTAGAGGCAGGGGGACAGTGCTTCTGGAGAAAGGGAACGGCAGGTCTGGAGGCCTGTGGTGGACAGTCGGTACTTCTCTCTGCCCTGTATACAGCAAGGGGTGGGATGGGAGAGAAGAAATGTGTTGGGGAGACGTATGGGTGAGGTATGACGGCGACGCAGGGTCAAAGTCAACACCCAGATTCCTAGCTTGGGCATTGGATGGATGGTAGTGCCATTTACCTACCTGGGGACCCAAGAAGAGGTACAGGGTGTAAGGAGAGACGACCCGGCCCCTTTTGGATGTGCTGGGGTACGGAGCCTCGGGGATGCTCAGGAGAAGCATCCAGGAGGCTATAAGAGTCTGGCTGGAGGCCCGGCTCCAGGAGGGAGAGGTGGGGAGAGAGTGGGTTGAAGAGGGAAGCCTGGGCAGAGCCCTGGGCATGTGGATATTTATGGGCAGAAGCAAAGGCCAGCAAAGGAGAGGGAGAAGGAGCCACTGGAGCAGTGGGAAGAGGCCTGGCGAGCTCCCTGCCCACAGCTGCAAGCTGCGTTCCGCAGCCCCTCCCCTGCAGGTCCTTCCTGGGGATCTGCCATCTGCCCTGTCCTGCCACAGTGAGTTAGGACCTGCTCCTGCCTCCCCAAGGACCTGAGATAACATAAGAATGGCACTTCTTAGCAAAAAGGAATCCCAAATGAGCACCAAGCTTCATGTTCAAAGATGTTCATCGCAGCATTATTTATGAGAACAATGAGCAAACCAAAACTCCAAACAAATATTAAGGTAAATGTCCAAAATTGGGAGCTGCCTAAAAATGCATGGCTTTGCATGTGCTACCAGGCAGCCTTTAAAGGACATGTTTACAAGCAATGATGTTAACATTTGTTAGTCAAGCAAAAAGTAGGTTCTCGTGGCACCTGGGGGGCTCAGTCAGTTAAGCGCTGACTTCGGCTCAGGTCATGATCTCGCGGTTCGGGAATTCCAGCCCCATGTGGGGCTCTGTGCTGACCGCTCAGAGCCTGGAGCCTGCTTCGGATTCTGTGTCTCCCTCTTTCTCTGCCCGTCTCCTGCTCATGTTCTGTCTCTCTCTGTCTCTCAAAAAATAAATAAATGCTAAAAAAGAAATTAAAAAAAAAAGTAGGTTCTCAAAGTATATATGTAGTATGAACCCTGTAATGTGAGCGCAACACACAGCTAGAAAAATGCCCAGGGGCGCCTGGGTGGCTCAGTCCATTAAGAGTCTGACTTCGGCTCAGGTCATGATCCCTCACGGTTTGGGGGTTCAAGCCCCACATCAGGCTCTGCGCTGACAGCTGGGAGCCTGGAGCTTGCTTCGGATTCTGTCTCCCTCTCTCTGCCCCTCTACCGTTCACGCTCTGTCTGTGTCTCTCAAAAGTAAACATTAAAAAATTTTTTTTAAAGAAACAGAAAAATGACTGGAAGGACACATGCCAACATGCCACCATTAATTGTTGCCACCTCTGAGTGTTGGAGGTACGGGCCAACTTTATTTCCCTTTTCGTTTTGTTTTCCACAATTTCTACAACATGCTTGAATATAATAAGGGAAAATACCGTTTTCTGCAGGGCCCAACACATAGGTTCGGAGTCACATGTGCGTTTGAATCCAGCTCCCTGCCCTGCCTCTGCGCTGGGCACCTTCTAGCTCCTTCCAGTCTGGTTTTCCCCCCAAAGGTTCATCCCAGCCCCTCGCACAGGCCTACGTGGGTACCAGACGGGTGGATGTAGGCAGCGCGCCAGGAAGAGGGGGTGCGCCAGACAGGTGTTGCACAAAGATGACCAGCATCCTCAGAGGTCACAAAATCAGGATGCTGTGAAGGCGACCCTTTGAGCACAATGTGTAACTGGCTGGGCGCTGGCCGCAGCCTGAGTGGGTCCTGCTGAACCGAGCGTCCGTGGTGCACAAAAGCGCCACCTTCGGTACCCTGGAAGCCTGGGAGCCAGACCCTGTGTTACCGATGGGGACTGAGGCTGGGCATGAAGCCCTGAGGCCACGTCTGGAGCCTCCCTACAAAACTCGTTCCTAGGCTGAAGGGCGTGTGGGAGTCTGGGCCTAGAGTGAGGCTCCGCTGGGCTCCAGAAGGGGGGAGTGGCTGTCCTAGTTCTTTCTGTCAGGACCCAGACCCGGAGGCCAGGTGGGGCCTGAGGACAGGACCACCGACAAGGCTGACCCTGGGAGCCCGGGCCCTGTGGTCTCCTCTCCCCATGTCTCCAGGTGGCTCTGGGCCTGAGTTTTCCTGTCTGTCACCCGCTTGTCCTTACTGTAGAGGGGATTTGGAAGGTGATTCTTCTCTGGGCTGGCTGGGGCTGATCTGGCCGGTGAGCTGGGCTGCCAGTGGGGCCCTTGTGGGAGGGCTGGCGTCTGGAGTCACTCCGCCCAGAGAGACATAGTCTGTCTGGTCTGATGAGGGCTGTTCCCAGGGCAGACTGGGCTGGGGCAGACTGGGGACACAGCAGACACAGACTCTGTTCTCAGGCCTCAGTTCCTCAGTTCAGGTCTCCACCAACCACTTACCTGCTGTGTGACCTTGGGCAAGGGACTGCCCGTCTCTGTGCCTCAGTTCCTACCCTGGAAAATGGGAAAAGCAGACCCCCACTGGGAACAGACACAAGAAGGGTTACAGGAGATGTGCCTGCCACAGCACACACTAGGGGAAGCCTGGGCTCAGGGAGGGCATGCAAAATAGTAGTCCTCGGCCTTGAGAGGTCTGTCCCTGTCTCCATGCTGGCTCAGACTCGGGAGAGGGGTCTGGAGGAGGCTAGATGTGCAGAGACACCCCCAGGAGTGAGAACCAGAGGAATCTCTTCTGGGAGGGTCAGGATCTTCCTCTACCCTAGTCGGGGTTACTGCCAACTCAGACTGGCACGTCATCTCGCACAAACACAAATCAGATCTGTCCTTCTCTAGCTTCCCAGCCCTCAGAATAGAACCCACATGCCTGGCTTGGCCTCACGGCTCTGCCAGGCTCATTCATCCCTTCGCCCGCTCTGTTCCATGCCAACCTGTTCCTGCCTCAGAGCCTTTGCACATGATATTCCCCTTGTCAGAACACCCTCCCCGCCACACCCCCCCCCCCAATCTCTGCACGGCTCACTCTCTAGGTCTCAGCTCAGAGATTACCTCTTTGGGAGGCATTTCCTGAGCACCCTTGGTGAAATGTTCCTCACCCCCTGCCCTGGGCCCATTTTATTTCATCCAGAGTATTTTAAATCAATCTGTTTAGTTGTTTTTTTTCTTCTTCTTCTTTTTCAACATCTGTCTGCCATCAAGAGAATGTTGGGTCCCCAGGGACAGAGTCACTACCTGTCTTGGTCATCACAGCATCTCCCAGTGCACTGATGTTGCCTGGCATACAGTAGGTGCCTAATAAATGTTCACCAGCTGAAAACATAAATGGATGATCTCAAGCCACACTACCTGGCTCATCCCCACTGGATCCGAGGGAACATGGGTTCCCGCAGCTTCTCATTATTTCCACATGTCACAACCTCTGTGGGTTTGGTAAAAATCCCAGCCCAGGCGAACGTTCTTCCCACAGTCTAAGTCTGCACAGGGCAATTACTTGCGCATCCGCACTAATAATAGGTCTTATGATTATAGTTTATTTGCTGCGATTTTAGTTAATAGACCGGATGGAATATTTGCATGTGGAAAGTTCCCCTGCTATTTCGGAGAGCTCCTAAATTCACCGCTCATGGGAGAAAAGGCTCTTGGTGCAGAAAGAGCCTCAAGTGCACGCAGGAGGCCTGGAGGCAAGCCCTTTACCTCCCTCAGTCTCCAGTTCTTCATCTGTAAAGTGGGGTGATAACACCTACCTCTCCAGGAAGGAGTCCATGAGCCAATCTCAACCCTCTGCCACCATGAACACTGTGCCCTTTGCACCAGTATCCATGTAATGGCTCACTTTAAGGTGATTTTTTTTTTAACTTGGATGTTTTTGGTTGTTTGTTTTAATTTTTTTAACGTTTGTTTATTTTTGAGACAGAGAGAGACAGAGCATGAACAGGGGAGGGGCAGAGAGAGAGAGGGAGACACAGAGTAGCTCTCGCTACTCAGCACCTCCATATGCCACCCTGGTCCCGGCCTCCCTCTGAGCTCCGGATGACCGTAAGCCTCCCTGTTCCCCGGGTTGGCTCTCAATAGCCTATCTACAGAGAGCAGCCAGATTGTATTCTTGGGCTAAAAGTAAGCAAGGCACGTTGACTGCTCTGCTCAGCACCCTCCAGGGCTCCTGGCCCTTTCAGGGTAAAAGCTGAAGTCCTTGCAATGACCCACAAGGCCCTGAGTGATCCCCCTGACCTGTCTCCCACCCCTCTCCCCCTCATTCACTCTGCCCCAAGCGTAGGGTCTCTTCTTCCCTCCAGCCTGCCCAGCCCTCTCCTGCCCCAGGGCTTTTGCATGTGCTGTGGACTTTGCCCAGGGGAATATTAAAACAAGGGCACTGACCCTGAGCACTCAGAAACACCTCCTGCTCTGCTAAGTACTAACTCCTTTGTTGCAAGTCCTGGGGATGTGTGAAGGGGCCAATAGTGGGGCTGGACAGCACAGCAGCAGCATGGGGACGTTCTAGGGGCTCAGGCATGGTCTTCAACTCACTGGCATGAAAGTATTTTAATATTTTAACAAAGGTACGTACCTGCTGAACATCAGCCCTGCCTTGGCCTGGCCGCTCCTCTCCCAACTACCTGCTTGTATCTTTGTCTCCTTTGGGCCTTTGCTCAGGGCCCCATCCTCAGTGAGGCCCTGCTGTATGCCCTCCCCAGTCCACACTGCCAGACCCCATCCTTGCCTTTTCTCCTTAGCGCTTATCATCATCAAAACTCTCCCTAGCCCCAAAGTGGAAACAACTCAAACATCCATCAACAGGTGAATGGATAAAGAAACATGGCCTGTCCATGCGATGGAATATTATGTGGCCATAAAAAATGAAGGGCTGACCTGTTACAATGTGGATGAACCTTGAAAACATTGTGCTTAGTGAAAGAAGTCACAGAAGACCATGTATGCTTCTACTTATATGAAAGGTCTAGAATAAGTAAATCCATAGGGACAGAGTAGGTCAGTGACTGCCAGGAGCTTGGGGCCCGGGGAGGGTGAGGAGTGAGTTCATGGGTACAGGGTTTCTGTTTGGGGTGA